>NW_023634767.1:0-1179 GCF_014905685.2 Nematolebias whitei | reverse complement strand
TACAGCTCATGAAAACCCAAAATGCCTGTCCCAAAAAATTAGCATATTTCATCCCACCAATGAAAGAAAAGTGTTTTTAATTCAAAAAACACCAACCTTCAAATAATCATGTTCAGTTATGCACTCAATACTTGGTCGGGAATCCTTTTGCATCAATGACTGCTTCAATGTGGCGTGGCATGGAGGCAATCAGCCTGTGGCACTGCTGAGGTGTTATGGAGGCCCAGGATGCTTCGATAGCGGCCTTAAGCTCATCCAGAGTGTTGGGTCTTGCGTCTCTCAACTTTCTCTTCACAATATCCCACAGGTTCTCTATGGGGTTCAGGTCAGGAGAGTTGGCAGGCCAATTGAGCACAGTAATACCATGGTCAGTAAACCAGTTACCAGTGGTTTTGGCACTGTGAGCAGGTGCCAGGTCGTGCTGAAAAATGAAATCTTCATCTCCATAAAGCTTTTCAACAGATGGAAGCATGAAGTGCTCCAAAATCTCCTGATAGCTAGCTGCATTGACCCTGCGCTTGATAAAACACAGTGGACCAACACCAGCAGGTGACATGACACCCCAGTGACTGTGGAAACTTGACACTGGACCTCAAGCAATGTGAATTCTGTGTCTCCTCTCTTCCTCCAGACTCTGGGACCTTGATTTCCAAAGAAAATGCTAAATTTACTGTAATCAGAGAACATAACTTTGGACCACTCAGCAGCAGTCCCAGGCGAGATGCTTCTGCCACAGTCTCTGGTTCAAAAGTGTCTTGACCTTGGGAATGCGGCACCTGTAGCCCATTTCTTGCACACGCCTGTGCACGGTGGCTCTGGATGTTTCTACTCCAGACTCAGTCCACTGTTTCCGCAGGTCCTCCAAGGTCTGGAATCGGCCCTTCTCCACAATCCTCCTCAGGGTCCGGTCACCTCTTCTCGTTGTGCAGCGTTTTCTGCCACACTTTTCCCTTCCCACAGACTTCCCACTGAGGTGCCTTGACACAGCACTCTGGGAACAGCCTATTTGTTCAGCAATTTCTTTCTGTGTCTTACCCTCTTGCTTGAGGGTGTCAATGATGGCCTTCTGGACAGCAGTCAGGTCAGCAGTCTTACCCATGATTGTGGTTTTGAGTAATGAACAAGGCTGGGAGTTTTTAAAAGCCTCAGGAATCTTTTGCAGGTGTTTAGAGTTACGTC
>NW_023634766.1:553-1179 GCF_014905685.2 Nematolebias whitei | reverse complement strand
TTGGAGAACAACTGCAACTAAGCTGGACGAGAGAAGTTCAGAGGAACTATGAAGTCTGTTCTGGATGATCTCACGACTCCGAACGGTTCCCTACTATCCTTACGGAGACGCTGGAGAGCGTTTGAAGGCAACTATACACCGAAGTTGGAATTATTCTCTGCCAAGGTAAAAGAGTCGATCTTCAACCGCAAAGTGTACCGTTGCTTAAGCTGGGTCCAGAAGGAGCGTGTTGTTCTGGTTATAACAGACAAATTCCCTCACCCATCTCTCTCAACATAAACTTCATTTTCCATCTTTAAACTCTTCTATTCTGCCAGAAATTAATCCAGATATTTTCAGAAATGTCTGTTGTAAAGCTTGAAGTGAGGAAAACCATCGCCGTATGGTTTTCTAATTGTAAAGCTTGCTAATTACTTATGTTGTTATTTTCAATTTTGCCAAATTAATGTAAATGTTTGATGTTAAACTTTGATTCTGTTAATAAATGACGCATTCATTTGATGGGTCAAAGAAAATTAACGCCTCACGTTAAATTTTATTAAATTCAATGCACAATATTATTCAGTCCAGAAAAATGAATGAATCCGTTTAATTTATGAATATATCACAGTATATGTTCATCTACA
>NW_023634766.1:0-543 GCF_014905685.2 Nematolebias whitei | reverse complement strand
ACTCTCTTTTTTATTATCATTACTATTTTACAAATGTTTGATAATCAAAGTGTGTTTAGTTCAAACCATTTTTAAAATGTTGAAGTGAACTACTCATTTTTAAATCAACTGTGAAACAGTAATAATGATTTTTTATCCTCATTCAAAGTAGAAATCAGGTTAATGATGCATTGTCTGATTTTCTGTCTTCAATGAGCAAATTGTGAAGTTGGTCAAAGGTCAAGTTTCGGTCAACTGCAAGTTTACTGAAAAAGAAATGTCATGTTTAACTTTTTCAGGCAGATATGAGAGAGTTGACTCCACGAAGTCTGGAATCTTCATAACAATCTTCTGTCTGTTCTTAAACAAACGTAATCTTTTTCCTTGACTTTTAATAACCTCTTACATCACAAAAACACACCTCTGTTTGGTCAACCGACCAATCAGGAAGTTCTCAAATGAACCGGAAGTGACCTCTTTAAAAGGTTTAACACTTCCTAGTTCACTAGAGAGTGCGAAGAAGAACGCTGGGAGAACGCTGAGAGAATGCTGTGAGTTGGTTCC
>NW_023634765.1:0-1179 GCF_014905685.2 Nematolebias whitei | reverse complement strand
AAAAAATCTTATGCCTTTTTATAACTGTCTATTGTTGTCGCTGTTGTCCATTGTTTTCATCATTCTTTGTTGAACTCAGGTCTCTCTTGTAAATGAGTCCTCGAGGCTCAATGGGATTTACCTGTCTAAATAAAGGTTGAATGAAAAATTCTGATTATGAATTATGAGTGTTTCGTGCTGTGCTAAAGGACAACTCGCCCTGCGCTGGACATCTTGCTATCATCCTGCTTTGGAACTTTTCACTTCTCCATCCCCAGGGACAGACAGGGCCTGATGCAGTCGAGAATGCGAAAGGCTGTCTGCAGATGGAGCCTCAGACAGAAAACAGCTGCTACATTTCATTTGTGTGCAAAGCACTATAAATATGGACAGGGCCGAGAACAACGCAGTTCAACTGTGGACACTGTATTGGTCATTCTGTCACAGCATTATGATTTTGTGCTTGTCTGTGTTTGGGCTTCTTGCATGCAAGTAAAGCCTGTTGAATCTGCACCTCCTTTTGAGTCTGTGGTCTTTGAGTGTGACTCTTGATTAATTTTCCCAACATTTGTTTTAGTGGCTTTGACTGATGTGCTTTCAAAGACACATCATGTTGTGGCTTTCCTGGTATGTATTTAGCTTAAGTGTTGACTAGGAGTTGTGTTACTCCAAATACCAAAAAAGTCAATGCTCAATAATCCAGGTATACAATCCAACAATTTTCAGTCAGGTCATCTGGACAGTTTCTTTTCTTTTTTCTGAAACGTTTCACCTTCCATCCAGAAGGCTTCATCAGTCAAAGAAACACAAACACAAAAACTGATTCTTCCCCCAACAGCTTACTCCAAAGTGGAACAAACCAGTTATGTTGGTGCTAAGATGGTGTCTTCGGCACGCTCCCTCCTCGGTTGCTGGCCCTCTTCCTCATCGACAGTCATGTCCAACTGGTTCAAAACCAAAAATGTCCATGCTCAATAATCCAGGTATATACAATCCAACAATTTTCAGTCAGATCATCTGGACAGTTTCTTTTTCTTTTTTCTGAAACATCCTGATGCATGCTCAATAATCCAGGTAGAAAAATCTAAAAAAGTTAAATCTGGTCCTCTGGACATTAAAAAAATAACAAAAAAAACAAAGCAAATCAACAAAAAAATGTAGAAACGTTTCGTCTCTCATCCGAGAGACTTCCTCAGTCTA
>NW_023634764.1:0-1179 GCF_014905685.2 Nematolebias whitei | reverse complement strand
GGGGGGGGGGGGGGGGGGGGGGGGTTCACAGACTTTTACCACACACAAATATGTAATACTGGATAATTGTCCTCAATAAATATATGACCAAGTACAATACTTCTCTAATATGCTAACTGGGTTCACTTTATCTACTTTTAGGACTTGTGTGAAAATCAGATGATATTTTAGGTCATACTGATGCAGAAATGTAGAAAATTCTAAAGGGTTCACAAACTTTCAAGCACCACTGTAAGTTTGTGCATCTTTAAATATATATATATATATATATATATATATATATATATAAATTTTTTTGTTAATTATTATTATTTTTTAAATTAAATCTTTTGGTTTTTACTTACTCTGAGGTGAATGGATACAGAGGAGTAGCAGTCTGATCAGTGGAAGCTTCATCCTTGTACTCTGACTTAACACTGAACACTATTTGTTTTAAAAATCAAACACAGGCAATACTACATAGACCAAGTCTTTCAGTAAAGTGTTTCAAAAAAAATTTTGCAAACGGTCTGTAAAACCGCAGCCTGTGGTTGTTCCTCCACGAGCTCAAAGCAGTAAAACATACCTTTTAAATACACTTCCCCAACAGATAAGGCCGCCTCTCTTTATGGTTATTTAGATTATTTTGGACAATTTTCTTCCTTTGCTCACAAACAAAGCCACATCTCAACCTAATTTCTTTTCAATTAATTTCTCATTTAGGGACCATGTACTGTCCATGATGCAATAATGGGAAATAGAAAACATGTTTGAAAAAGGCAGTGTAAAATAGCAATGTTCATATGAAACAAATCTATATTACAATCATGAAATATTATTATTAGTGTTGAACGATCTCAATTCAGAATTTGGATTACATAATTTACAAGTTAAGTGAATAAAAAGTTTCAATAAAAATAGTCAATCGCACATAGTCTGTGTTCAAGTCTGTTCGAGAATTTAAAAAAAATGTTGGTTAGCCCACTCAAACAAGCATACAGAATGATGACGCATTTTACTCAAGAAAAACAAGTTATATTTAAAACAAGAAGAGATGTTTAAAGAGTCACAATTAAAGACCTATATTTGAAGTAAGTTCAACTCCCAGAGCAGAAGAACTAAAAATAACAGACTCAAACAACTCAGTAAAAGTCAGTAATATACAGTATATTTTGTATTTTATATGTAACTGTATAGATG
>NW_023634763.1:0-1179 GCF_014905685.2 Nematolebias whitei | reverse complement strand
CTGTGTGTGTGTGTGTGTGTGTGTGTGTGTGGGTGCGTGCGTGCGTGCGTGCGTGCGTGTATGTATGTGTAAAATTTTATCTTTACACAAATCCTAAAGGATTTTCTTTCTATCAAATGTGTATAACACAGATAGGGGTGACGTGTCAAAGATGTCAAAGATTAGCAACAAAACTGACCTTAGTATCAAATACTCCCTCTGGTATCTCTCATGGTCAAAACTGTTCAATTGACTTCCAATTAAAATTAAAATTGTGTTTTTATCTCTCTTTAATTAGCTTTAAACCCTGCCATTCAGCTGTTTTTCCATTGTAGGAAATCTTTGTATTTTGAGATTTAAATGTTATTGCATCTTAAAACCACCAGGGAGCACTAAAAGTTATCTATTTGCAGGTTTGAAATTATTTCTGTTAATCAAAACGTTGATTTGGATGTTTGTTAAGAATTTATTTTACTCACACATACACAAAGAAAAAAAAAGGGATTTCCACCGGTGGTCTTAAAGCTCCATAATATGATTCTACATAAAAAGCTCACCATAAGATAGTAGCTAAACAGAACTTGTTTCCCCACAGAATCCATTGTTTTGGATGTGGTTCAAATTGAATTACTATTACCCTTCAGATTAATATGAGAGTTCATTGTTATTTTTTACGTTTTGTAATTTTGATGGTTGGGAATTTAACTTCCAGTCTGTGTTTCCTTAATGTAAATTGGATTACCCAAACCTGTTCATTTTAATGTATTATATAGTGCTTATTTAGTGCTTCATTAGATACAATGGGCCAGATTCAACAACTTCATATTTTGCTCCTAAATTTCTCCTACTTTTGTTCGTACGAACATGGTACGCCAGAACAATTGCTTCTATCTTGAGGAAAAGTGTGTAAATCAGGTGCGTATTTGATGAATATTTTAACTGGTTAACTGGTCATCATTAACTTCACGCAGACTCTTCCACTGGTACATTTTCATCTTTAAATCACTTCTTGGTCTGCTGCCTTCATACATCTCCTCCTACATGTCTCTGCGTGAGTGCAGCTACAGTGTGCGCTCTCAGGACATGATTACCTGTAGTGTTCCATCAGTGAGAACTGAGCTTGGCAAAAGGGCCTTCTCCTACTCCGCTCCTGGTTCCTGGAATATCTTACAAAAAGATCTGAAGATCGCGACCTTGACT
>NW_023634762.1:0-1179 GCF_014905685.2 Nematolebias whitei | reverse complement strand
GCTGGTTAACTGTTTGGACCTTAAGGTCCGGAGTACTGGCTATTCGGCCGTAAACTAAATTCAAACAAAATTCAAATTCCTCTGTTGGTGTGCATGCAGCCATCTCCAGAAATAAAGATGGTTTTATTTAAGCTAACTTCCAGTGATTCGTGTTAATTCTGACGAGGTGGGTTACGATATTCAGAGAGTTGAAGCGCCGAACGCTTTCTTTGACGTTTAGGTAGTGTTTTAGTTACTTTCACAAGTTTCACTTGTGGCCGGAGGAAGGCGAGGCCTGCCGGGAGTTCACGTCGGATGTGATCGACACGTTTCCCTTTTTTTATCAGCGGAAGTGGCGAACAAAACCTTAATCTGACGAGATTAAGGTGTAATCAAGTCGGGGACTTGATGAGCTGTGGCGTGGAGGCTCTACTACATCTGTCGACTGGATGTTAAATTGCACTCAATTAATAGTTTAGTAATAAGGGAAATGTGGAAAAAGTCTGGGACTTAATTAGTTTTACCAAATTTCACGTGGTCAGGGACCACGTTAGTTAGCTTTGCGTTGTAATACCTTTGTTTGCGCCGTGTTTTGTGTCGTGTGTAGGCTTCAAGGCCGGGAGACGTTGAGGGAGACGTAACAATGGAGAGAAGGAAAAAAACAGGGGGCAGTGAGCATGTCTGAGTCTGTGTGGGGGAGAAGCGAAAGATTACTTTAGTTTTTTTTTTCCTTTTTTCTCTGTGTGTGGGTTTGTGTGTGAGTGGAGCTTCCATATCCTGACCACAAGGGGGCACTTTTGTATAAGGCAAGGACAAGTCTGGACTCTGGGTTGTTTCATACCACAGACTTGTATTTGTTTTATTACAACTGCGGCCAGAAGTGCATGAAAATAAAATATTTGAATGCCTAAGTGTGTGAATGTTGTTATCAGGTGTGGAACTCATAAATGTAGAACATGTGAATCCTGTAGAAAATCTATAGGATCAATATCAGAGACAAAATGCACAAATTAGGGGAAGTATCAAAAAAAAAAGAGGCAATTAGCTAAAGACCAGCAGACCAATAGCTAAAACAAGCAGAAATAAGCTTAAAGTACCAAAAGTAAGTGGGTAGGGCTTGGTGTTCCTGAATTAGGCTGAAAAAGTTGGATTAATTTAAAATAAAGGTGGAATTAGCTGATATTGGCATGAAACAGCTAA
>NW_023634760.1:0-1179 GCF_014905685.2 Nematolebias whitei | reverse complement strand
TGTGGGGTTCTGGGGTTTTTGTTTGTCTGTCTGTTCACCTTCCCTCCACAGTTAATCAGCTCAACTCCACTCACCTGCTGCCTCTCTGGGAGGACTGCTACTTAAGCAGCTGCCTGGCACCTCTCCAGTGCTGGGACATCTTCTGCCATTGGACCTTTCACGGCTTGGCTCATCAGGTACTCTCCAGGACCTCTCTCACCACTGGGTTACGCTCCTGTGGACTCACGGTGTTCCTCCATCCTCCACTTCATCCTTCGTTCCGTCTGGGTCAACCTGCTCCTCTCTCATCCAACCATCTTCCTCCTTCTCCTCGTCAGTCTCCTTCTACAAACAACAAAGTAAGATCAACCTAATCCTACAAATCAAATCAACAAACCTGCCATGAGGATGATTATACTCACCATCTCTCCATCTTCCCTTTCAGCTGCTCGAGTTTTTATTCTACACCTGTAAATAAATTATCACGTACCTTTTGACCTGTTTCCGTGTCCTTACTTCTCTTGGTCTGCCAATTGGGGGTCAACGTTATACCGATCCTGATAGTATGTCCCAGCCAGTGGACTCCCCAGGCAAGACTGAGGAAGTAAGGGCTCAGTCAAGTTCACAAATGAACAATTTAACTTCAATATTATAGCAAATCATAACTCAGCAGCAAACCACCCAAAGCAACCTCCTCGAATTGGGTGGCATGGTGAGCTCTCTACAGAAGGAGATGGCTACGCAACCTCGTCCCTCCAGTTTTCTAACAAGACCAAATGGGGAGATTACAAAGGAACCAGACATTCGACCTTCAGAGCTATTTGAAGGTAACACACGCAAATGTGGAGGTTTTATGCTTCCATGTGAACTAGCATTTAAACGCGCCCCCATCACCTACGCCTCGGACTTTGCCCGTATCACCTACGTGGTGGGAGCGCTTAAAGGAGAGGCCTTACAATGGGCACAAGCCTACCTCCGATGACGCTCAGTTGATAACATGTCTTTCTCCAGTTTCTCCAAAGATTTTTTGCTAGCGTTTGACCACCCTCTGCAACAAGAGGAAGCTGCACAGAAACTGTTTTCCTTAAGTCAGGGAACGAAGACGGTGGCCAAGCTCGCTATCCACTTCCGCATTCTTGCGGAAGAGTCCGGATGGGGGGAGAAGGCCCTCCGTAGTGCTTTCATAAGAGCTCTTAACCC
>NW_023634759.1:0-1179 GCF_014905685.2 Nematolebias whitei | reverse complement strand
CGACGTAACTCTAAACACCTGCAAAAGATTCCTGAGGCTTTTAAAAACTCCCAGCCTTGTTCATTACTCAAAACCGCAATCATGGGTAAGACTGCCGACCTGACTGCTGTCCAGAAGGCCATCATTGACACCCTCAAGCAAGAGGGTAAGACTCAGAAAGAAATTGCTGAACGAATAGGCTGTTCCCAGAGTGCTGTATCAAGGCACCTCAGTGGGAAGTCTGTGGGAAGGGAAAAGTGTGGCAGAAAACGCTGCACAACGAGAAGAGGTGACCGGACCCTGAGGAGGATTGTGGAGAAGGGCCGATTCCAGACCTTGGGGGACCTGCGGAAGCAGTGGACTGAGTCTGGAGTAGAAACATCTAGAGCCACCGTGCACAGGCGTGTGCAGGAAATGGGTTACAGGTGCCGCATTCCCCAGGTCAAGCCACTTTTGAACAAGAGACTGCGTCAGAAGCGCCTGACCTGGGACTGCTGCTGAGTGGTCCAAAGTTATGTTCTCTGATTACAGTAAATTTTGCATTTCCTTTGGAAATCAAGGTCCCAGAGTCTGGAGGAAGAGAGGAGACACAGAATTCACATTGCTTGAGGTCCAGTGTCAAGTTTCCACAGACACAGGGTGTCATGTCATCTGCTGGTGTTGGTCCACTGTGTTTTATCAAGGGCAGGGTCAATGCAGCTAGCTATCAGGAGATTTTGGAGCACTTCATGCTTCCATCTGCTGAAAAGCTTTATGGAGATGAAGATTTCATTTTTCAGCACAACCTGGCACCTGCTCACAGTGCCAAAACCACTGGTAAATGGTTTACTGACCATGGTATTACTGTGCTCAATTGGCCTGCCAACTCGCCTGACATGAACCCCATAGAGAACCTGTGGGATATTGTGAAGAGAAAGTTGAGAGACACAAGACCCAACACTCTTGATGAGCTTAAGGCCGCTATCGAAGCATCCTGGGCCTCCATAACACCTCAGAAGTGCCACAGGCTGATTGCCTCCATGCCACGCCGCATTGAAGCAGTCATCCATGCAAAAGGATTCCTGACCAAGTATTGAGTGCATAACTGAACATGATTATTTGAAGGTTGGTGTTTTTTGTATTAAAAACACTTGTCTTTTATTGGTGAGATGAAATATGCTAATTTTTTGGGACAGGCATTTTGGGTTTTCATGAGCTGTA
>NW_023634758.1:0-1179 GCF_014905685.2 Nematolebias whitei | reverse complement strand
GTTTGATTAACCTTCAGATTTTTCATTTATTGAACCAGCAACTTTGTTCAATGATCCATTTTTTTTAATGCATTTCAAGTGAGGAAGAGAGACCCTTAGCTATACGTGAAAAACCTACGGTATATAAAAAAGGCTACCAAAGTTCAAAACTGCACCTTTACTGCATGACGGCACACCATGTGTCAAGTTTAAATGTGGAGTTTGAGTTCAAGTTGACTCATGTAGCTATATTTTTTCATAAACCAAGAAAACATAGAAGCAGAAGATCACGTGCAACGTAGGTGAAGTAAAACAACAAAAATTTTAGCTTTAGAATAGATTTTATAGCTGGCCAAAATTTTGGCTAGCCAGTGTAAAGGCTGAAAATTACAAATAATTGAATGAAAGTTATATGATAAATGCAGCGCCTTTGATACAAATGGTATAAATTTCATGGTTAATCATGACCGCAGTGTCCCAAAGAAATCTGTCTGCAGGGAAAATGTCTACGTTAAAACAACTTGTTCTTCTGTGAGACAGATGTGAAATGTTCTGTTAATTGTGTCAAATTACAGCCTTTGAGTAAATGTACTTTGGGGAAACTTGTGAAAATGTCCTTAAAAGCGTGAATGATTTCAATTTATTCTTACAATTGTTACACACCATGAGCTGACTTGAAGTCAAGCAACATATTTGATGAAAAACGGCTTAGGGTTGATTTTAGGCCCAAGTAGCGAAGCGCTGCGAAGGCCTATTGTAATTGCTCTATTCAACAACCAGCAATTTGTCCGTCAAATGAATTGGCTTGTTGAGGGCCTTAAAATATCCCAAAACTCACCAAATTTGGTGGACACATCAGGACTGCTGAAAAATTACATATTTTAAGTGCGTCGCAAAAATCGCAACAGAAACGGCTCAAGAGCGCCACCTGGAAATTTTCAAAATACCCTCTGCATTAACCTTAAGCCCCCAGTATACTGCTGTGTACGTCCATACGCAGAGGTACGCACGTACGTACGCAGAGGTACGAGCGTACCCCCCATGGCATGTCCGTGCAAAGCTCAAATTTTTACAACCGCATACGCGTATGTGGTGTCGCACAATAAACTGCCCAGCGACGGACTGTTTTGTATGCAACACCAATGTATTAAATTCCCCTTCTTCATCTCTGATCTGGCCCTTTCTTTAGTTTTTTTGCCA
>NW_023634757.1:0-1179 GCF_014905685.2 Nematolebias whitei | reverse complement strand
CCCCAATTCATGAATATTTAAGTAAATGCTTTTTTGCAGTGTTACTTTTTATGTGCTTATTTCTTAACAGATACTAGATTACCAAGCTCTTTTTAGTGTATTTTACTCTAAAGCACTGAATTTTTATAAACCTGCAATTTTTCTAAAAAGTCTCACAGCAAATCAGTTTAAAGGCACTTTTTAAACCGTTCTGTTCCAGAAATTTGCTATTTAACAGTTACTCATAGAACCAAGTGGTGAAAAGAAAAAGAAAAATTGATGATGTGTCAGGATTAATCAGTCTTTCTTCAGAAAAACTGTCATTACTCCTGTTCTCCTGTCTCATCCTCTATTTAAAATTAAATAGGAAGATGTATTTTTAGGTGGTAAAATAAGATCAGAAAAGTCTCTTTTTCCTGATATATTTACTCTCATTTAGTGATTTTGCAATTAAACGTGCATTATCTTTTAGCAAATGAGTAAACTTTTCAACTCTGTGAATATTTGAATCTGTCCTTTTTAAAAAAAAAAAAGTTTCTAACTTTTATTTTGTACCTTTTTATAAGGAATTACCAGTGAATAAAGTTTTTTGGTAAATGCCTGTCTGCATAAATACCTGAAATACTTTTTAAATGCAAGATAACAGTGATTATTCAGCTTTGAGGAAGTTTGTTAACTCAAAGTTCGTCTTACAGAAAAAAAAATGTTTAATTTCACTAAAATACCTAAAACTGAAGTGAAACTGTGATCTCAAGTTTCCCAGGAGGGGGCAGTGTTTAGCTTTCTACCAGCAGGAGTCTATGACGACTTCCTGTGACGTTCGGTTGATATCCTGTTGTTAGCCGCTTAGCTTAAAGTTAGCTTCGGCTAAACTCGGTTAAAATCAACATTTCTGAACGGTTGAAGCGTAAGCGTGGCGTTCTTTCAACAAGCACGACTTTTTTGCATGAAACATGAGTTTTATGGGACATGTGGCAAGTTTTATTTAGTGATTTTAAGCACAGCAAAGGCTACGGTTCAACCAAGCTTTACTTCCGACATGGAGGAAGTGACATGACACGTCACTCATCCGGTCGTTAGCTGTTAGCTTAAAATTAGCATCGCTAGCGTTGTTCAAAAACATCATTTAATGACGGATTTTAAACTCAAACGCGGCGAAATTTCAACAATTATGCTTCGAAGACACGAAGCATCGTATCA
>NW_023634756.1:0-1179 GCF_014905685.2 Nematolebias whitei | reverse complement strand
CAAGTGGGACACAATCGTGAAGTGGAATGAAATTTATTGGATGTGTCGAACTTTTTTAACAAATAAAAAACTGAAAAGTGGGGCGTGCAATATTATTGGGCCTCTTTACTTTCAGTGCAGCAAACTCACTCCAGAAGTTCAGTGAGGATCTATGAATGATCCAATGTTGTCCCAAATGACTGATGATGATAAATAGAATCCATCTGTGTGTAATCAAGTCTCCGTATAAATGCACCTGCTCTGTGATAGTCTCAGGGTTCTGTTCAAAGTGCAGAGAGCATCATGAAGACCAAGGAACACACCAGGCAGGTCCGAGATACTGTTGTGGAGAAGTTTGAAGCCGGATTTGGATACAAAAAAGATTTCCCAAGCTTTAAACATGCCAAGGAGCACTGTGCAAGCAATCATATTGAAATGGAAGGAGTACCAGACCACTGCAAATCTACCAAGACCCGGACGTCCCTGTAAACTTTCATCTGGAACAAGGAGAAGACTGATCAGAGATGCAGCCAAGAGGCCCATGATCACTCTGGATGAACTGCAGAGATCTACAGCTGAGGTGGGAGAGTCTGTCCATAGGACAACAATCAGTCGTACACTGCACAAATCTGGCCTTTATGGAAGAGTGGCAAGAAGAAAGACATTTCTCAAAGATATCCATAAAAAGTGTTGTTTAAAGTTTGTCACCTGGGAGACACTAAACATGTGGAAGAAGGTGCTCTGGTCACATGAAACCAAAATCCAACTGTTTGGCCACAATGCAAAACGATATGTTTGTTGTAAAAGCAACACAGCTCATCACCCTGAACACACCATCCCCACTGTCAAACATGGTGGTGGCAGCATCATGGCTTGGGCCTGCTTTTCATCAGCAGGGACAGGGAAGATGGTCAGAATTGATGGGAAGATGGATGGAGCCAAATACAGGACCATTCTGGAAGAAAACCTGTTTGAGTCTGCAAGAGACCTGAGACTGGGACGGAGATTTATCTTCCAACAAGACAATGATCCAAAACATAAAGACACATCTACAATGGAATGGTTCACAAATAAACGTATCCAGGTGTTGGAATGGCCAAGTCAAAGTCCAGACCTGAATCCAATCGAGAATCTGTGGAAAGAGCTGAAGACTGCTGTTCACAAACGCTCTCCATCCAACCTCACTGAGCTCGAGCTGTT
>NW_023634755.1:0-1179 GCF_014905685.2 Nematolebias whitei | reverse complement strand
GGACCATTATTCATAATAAAGACTAGGGCATGCCCCTCATGTATCTTTCATGCCCATAGCAAGGGCATAAAATTGCTCAAGATGGGCATGGACTATTACGCATAATAAAGACTAGGCCATGCCCCTCATGTATTCTTTGTGCCCGTTCAGGCACATCAAGTTTTCCATTTACCCATAAGTCCTAGCCTGAATGCATGAGGGACCCAAAACTCACAGAACCCAGTCAAGGGGTCATGCTAATGAGGATCTGTGAGTTTTGTTAACCAATAACTTTGCTGAGTGGGTCAACTAAACTCCAGTTTGGCAGAAGAACAGTTACCCATAAATCCTTGGGAAAAAGCAGGAGGGACACCAAGCTCCCAGAACATGGTCAGGGGATGATGGTGATCAGAATCTGTGAGCTTGGAGCTCGATCGACCTCGCTAAGGTAGTTAATGAGCGCTTTGTTTCCTGAGAACCAATTACCCATAAATCCTTGGGAAAATGCAGGAGGGACACCAAACTCACAGAACATGGTCAGGGGGTCGTGCTGATGAAGACCTGTGAGTTTGAGCATTTTGGAAGGTTCCTAAGGGGGTCAACAGCCCCTCCAATTTCAAAAGGTCAGGCCTTTAATAATATAAGTGATGGATTGCCCATAATTCATAGGAGAAAGGAGCTAAGGACACAAAATTCCCAGTGTTATGTGTGGGCTCTCAGCTAATGACACCCTGAAAATTTGAAGTAGATGACTTATTTCTGAAGGAAGTTATAAACATTTTTATATTTAGGCTTCTTTAATCATTGAAGCCACTCATTGAGGTTGGACGAGTGCATTTTGGCTCACAGCTTCGTGTAGGAAGGTCCTACAAAGATGAGCCAGATACCGTTGGAAAGATCTGATCTGGGACAATTCAGAAAGTTCTGTTTCACCTCTGTGAGTGCTTACTACAACCCGCAAAATGCCCAGAAGTGGAAATACTCGCGGGGCCTCTAGCGCCCGTTTCCGTGCACGTACGTGCATGAAACTTTGCATACTCCTTCACAGATACTTGCTTTACAAATGCACCAATTTTGAAGTGGTTTGCTCATTCCTGAAGGAAGTTATGATTTTTTTTAATAATTTGGCCTCGATTTTATTTTTCTAGGACCTTCCTACGTGAATCTGTGAGCCAAAATGCACTCGTCATTTCACTAGTA
>NW_023634754.1:0-1180 GCF_014905685.2 Nematolebias whitei | reverse complement strand
AATACGGCGATTGTCCTCACTTCTCAGCAGAATAACAGACATCAATCACACGGCGGTGATTGAGAACTTTGCTTCAGATATTTCTAAAATATCTGTAATGATTTTAGGAGAAAGGAGAGTTTAAGATGGAAAATGGAGATTTATCTTACAGAGAGATGTGTGAGGGAGTTTATCTGTAGGACCAGAACAACACGCTCTTTGGGGAATCAGCTTGGCCACGGTACACTTGGTCGAAATAGAACCTTCTACCTGGTTGATGATAAAATCAGCGTCGGCGTAGGGTTCCTTTCTGACTCTTTCAGCGTCTCCATGAGGACAGCCAAACCCTTAGAGAGTCGTGCGAGGTTATCCAAACAGAAGTTATACCTCCCAAAATCCTCTCTGCCTCCTGGATTGTCAGAATTCTGAACTCCTTCAGAACTCTCTTCAGAGAGTTAAACTCTGGAACTCTTCTCCCTGAGCTGCATCAGAGAGTTTTTCATCTCTCTTCTCCAGGAGAACTGCAACTCTTTGTAACTCTTTAACTCTTTTTTTCTTTAACTCTTTCACTCTTTAACTCTTTTTTTCTTTAACTCTGGCGAGAACCGGGAAGTTGCCACATTTAAATGAGTTGACTTCCGGGTCATTTTAGAGCTTTCTGATTGGTGGATGGACCAGATCAGAGGTGTGGTTTGTGATGTAAGGTGTTATCAAAGTCAAGGGCAGAGAATGAGATTGTTTAAAACAGACAGAAAGATTATTGGAGAAAACCAGACTTCGTGGAGTCAAACTCTCCTGTATCTTCTGTGAAAGTTAAACATGACATTTCTTCTCGGTAAACATTTTAGTTGACCGAAACTCGACCTTTAACATACTTACAAATTTGCTCATTGAAGACAGAAAAATCAAGAAATGCATATTACCCTGATTTCTTCTTTGAATGAGGAATAAAAATCATTACTTACTGTTTATGTAAATAAAATGAGTAGTTCTCTTCAACCTGTAAACATTGAGTGAACTAACACAATTTGATTATCAAACATTTGTAAAATAGTAATGATCATAGAGAATTGTCTTTTCTACTTGATTAATTCAAGAAAGAAAGTCTCCAGATGGCTCAAACTGTATTTCTGGATGCAGATCAATGAAATAACAGTCTCTGTCCATCTGGTCAGTTTTGACATAGGCCTAGTCCACTACA
>NW_023634753.1:0-1180 GCF_014905685.2 Nematolebias whitei | reverse complement strand
CGTGACTGAAATCTGGCAACCAGGGTGAGGAGAAGCAGTGAAACGATGTTTCTAGATGCTTAGTCACTACTCTTGTCGATGTTGGAACGTTGTTTAGTTGATTTTGATTGTTTCTGAGGTAAGAATGAATTTTGTTGTGTAGTAAGTTAGAGACTAAGAAGCCTTTAACCATGCCAACATGCAGTTCATTCACTAAATTGCAATCTTTGCGGAGTCAATGTATATTATTGCTACTTTGAGTACCATAATCTACATTGATCTCACAACGCTTAAGCCGAACCTACTCGAACAATTCTATTCGGGGGGATAGCTAATTCTTTTTGATAAGTCTCGCCATAGACTTCCAAAACATTTATGGGAAAACCAAACACCCAATCTCAAGTCGTTCGTCTAAAAGACAACAGACAATTACACCAAACTATATTTTACCATGTAAAGCTAACTTAAACCAAGTTAGAAATGGAAAAATAGTTTGGAACACTTTTCTATAGGCATAAACCCCTGTAGTACCCCTTTTCAGCATTCTCCACCCCTTAACTGGTAGTTGTAGCTGTTCCCAACCATAATAGCTTACACACCAGATGCATATAGTTTAAGGCCTTATGTAAAATCCCCTTCATAAGCCCACCTTAAACCACATAATTGCATGACACATTGAACCAGAACGGCACAGGCTGGACGTCGCTGGAGACAACCTTCGCTGGAGGCGATCTGCAATCCTGACGTTGGTCTCAACTCTTCATCCAGTGGCCGCTTCTTCAGTTCAATCCAAGGGCACCCCTCTGTATGCTGATTAATCAACACTTCCAATCGCTGTGGATTTACCGTTGTGGATTATATGACTTTTTCCAATGGATTACAGACTCTGTTTCCAAGGGGTTAAGGCATTGCTACAATGGGATTATCGAGACGATATGGGATTATAATCAACACAATGGAATACCAAGAACATTGTGGAATTACCTTGACTTTGTTTCCTTGCTGGATTACTTCTGACTTTAGTCTTCCTTGAAGGATTACTTCTGACTTTGGTCTTCCTTGCTGGATTACATCAAGCTCAAGGACATTTGAAGGTCTAAGTTCACGGTTGGAATTCATCCCCATGGACAGGTGATGATTTCCAAAGGGGGGACTGTAGTGAACCAGAAGACCTCAAATCTACCAGATGGACAGAGACTGT
>NW_023634752.1:0-1180 GCF_014905685.2 Nematolebias whitei | reverse complement strand
GCCCCTGCCGGCGACGAATCCGAGCCGGGCCCTGCCGACGAGGAGTCCGAGCCGGCCCCTGCCGACAAGGAGTCCGAGCCAGCCCCTATCGACAAAGAGTCTGAGCCAGCCCCTGCCGATGAAGAGTCTGAGCTGGCCCCTGCCGACGACGAATCCGAGCCGGGCCCCGCCGACGAGGAGTCCGAGCCTGGGTCCCTCGCCTGGCCTGGGTCCCACGCTTTGCCTTGGTCTCTTGCTTCGTCTGGGTCCCACTCTTCGCCTTGGTCCCTCACTTTGCCTTGGTCCCTCGCCTCACCTTGGTCCCTTGCCTCACCTTGGTCCCAGACCTCGCCTTGGTCCCACGCCTCGCTGTGGTTCTCCACTTTGTCCAGGTTCCTTGCCTGACCTGCCCCAGGGTTTTTGGACAAGGTTTGACCACATGGACCCTTGTTGTTTGTTCCTAGTGTGTATTTCCTGTCATGGTCCCCTCGTGTGTTTTCTCAAGCCCTCCGGCCTTTGCTCCCCATCCTCCCACCCAAGTCTCTGTGGAGTGGGGTGCTTTAGGATGTCTGGAGACGCCCTTTGGGGGGCGGGGGGGGGATACTGTAGGAGTTGTGGTTTTTCCTTGGTGTTGTGTCCATGTTCTATTTCATATAGGCTTTGCCCTTTAAGGCTGTCGCTGATGGGTTTTATCCCGTTATGCGAAGCATTACACTGAAAAGTTTAGTCCACGCCCACCTGCTGTGTGGGCCCCACCCAGTCCGTATAAATTAAGTTAAGAGCAGGTAATTGGCACCCATTTTTCTTCAGCGAGCTAATAGCACTGTCAGAAGAACGAAGAAGGAAAGTAGTATAGCTGACCAACTTTTGTTAAGACTGCCTGGCCCGTTACGCCAACCTTCTGTCGTTCCAGTGAGTTCTCCTCCCTGAGGGGAAGCAGACGAGCAGTCTTGTTTCAAGGTAAGCGCCGAGGAGTATTTCTCAGTGACAGGTCGCTACACGCTGGACAATGCCATCTTGTAATTTTCCTCTTTTCGCCGACCCTTGGAGCGAATCGGATGGTTCCTCCAGGACAGGCGACGTCAGCAGCAGCCCCCGCTGCTCATTCCCTCCTGGAGAGCGTAGTGTCGGTTTGCTCAGCCCCCCTCACCTTTTTTCGCATCGGCGACCACACCGCTCCCAGCCGCCGGCGCCCTCTGGA
>NW_023634751.1:0-1180 GCF_014905685.2 Nematolebias whitei | reverse complement strand
GAAAGGCACTGTATGTCTGCAGTCTTCCCCATATTAAACCAAACTGAGACAATTGAACCAAACTGAAGCAATTTAATGACATCTGGGGAAACCTGTGCAGGTGCTTTGAGTTTAGTAGATTATTAGTGTCACACTCAGTTTAAAACATTCATGCCCTGCAAAATTTGGGCTGATTTCTCCACAGTTTTCTAATTTTTTGAATTCCTGTTTTTGTGGGTTTCATGACCTGGAAGCCCAAATTATGTAAAAATAAACAAATAAATACTTGAAACCGTTTAAATTGTGGGCCCTGAATCTATCATCTAATAAAGATGAACTTTTTGAATGGAATTATGGCAGTTAAACAACTTTTCCATGATATTCTAATTTTTTGGAAAGGGTCTGTATGTATATATATATATATATACATACATACATGCATATAAAATTTGAGGATCTAAGAAAAATCAGCGATCTAAGAGCAGATTTAATTTGACTCTAGGTAATGATGTCATATTATCAGACTAACTTTAGAAAGTGTGCAATGATGTGGAGTATAAAACCCCTTCTAGTGGTATGAACCTCTGTTATGATCCTGTCATGTTAGTCATGATGTCATCATGCCCTTCAGTGCTTCTCACCGATCTGTTGATGGCCTCCCACTCTCTCCTGTCTCAGCAGGAACCCATATCCATCAAGTCTCTTCACCAGATCCAGGGCCTTGGTCTTGTGGGGCAGACTGACGCTTTCTGACAGAACTGGAAGGATGGGGATCTTCCTCCTGATGTAGGAGAACTCGGTGTGACTGTCAACAACCAGAACTGTGACTGAGCTCCCACTCTTCTTTATCTGAGAACCAAACCCAGCTTTCAGTCTAAGTTTAACCCAAACAGACATCTTATTTAACAGAACATTCAGATAATACATACAGTTCTGCTGATAGCACTGTGTGTGAGCGCTGACACAGAGATGCCGTTGATCCAGACCAGTTTGTCTCCGGTGCAGACCCCAGCAATCTCAGCTGGACCACCAGTGACGGTGCTGACCAAGTATCCACCTTTAAGACCTAGTGACACACAAACACTCATCATTGTGATAGTTTTGTTGGCAACTGGTGTTTAGTTACTAGTGTCCCTCGAATTGGACCAGAACTGAACCGAGGTGGCTGTGGGGGATTTCGTCTTTAACAGAGCCGGTCTCA
>NW_023634750.1:889-1180 GCF_014905685.2 Nematolebias whitei | reverse complement strand
TAAAACTGGCCTATGGTCAAAAATCACATTATCATATAGTTCCAGGTCATTCACAGACAAGCCGTGAGAGAGAACCAGGTCCAACGTGTGTCCATGTTCATGCGTGGGACCAGCCACCCACTGAACCAGGTCCAACGTGTGTCCATGTTCATGTGTGGGACCAGCCACCCACTGAACCAGGTTAAAAGAGTCAGTGAGGCTGAGAAAGTCCTTCACCAGTGGTTTCTCTGGGCAGCATACATGTATGTTAAAATCCCCAACAATAAGGACTCGATCATAGTTTATCATTAT
>NW_023634750.1:0-789 GCF_014905685.2 Nematolebias whitei | reverse complement strand
ACAAAGTTCAGTAGAGGCTTCCAGACAGACAGGTTGTGGGGCCTTCAGGACAGAGTCAATAGTTTTAAAAAGGACACGTGGATTATTATGATTGGACACTAATGTCTGACAAGTGTTGTTTTTTTGCCTCTTTAACAGTGTTCTGGTACTGACGTTGACAGTCCTTTAAAATGTAAAATGAAACCTCCAGTTTATCCTTTTTCCATCTCCGTTCAGCTCTGCGGCACTCCTGTCTGACTGCAATAGTTTTTCATTAAACCAGGGTTCAGGTCTGGCTTTAGACCACACCAGTTTAGATGGAGCTACACAGTCCAAAATGGTTTGACCGGAGGAGTCAAACCAGGAGCTCAGCTGTTCGGTGTCAGCAGCAGAGCCAGAGGAAGCACAGAGCTGTTCAAAGGCAGCAGAGAACTGACCAGCGGTGGAAGGATTAAAAACTTTACGTCGCTGGGCAGGAGCGCAGGATTTAACTGGAGCACAGGACAAACCAACATCAAATAAAACTGGCCTATGGTCAAAAATCACATTATCATATAGTTCCAGGTCATTCACAGACAAGCCGTGAGAGAGAACCAGGTCCAACGTGTGTCCATGTTCATGCGTGGGACCAGCCACCCACTGAACCAGGTCCAACGTGTGTCCATGTTCATGTGTGGGACCAGCCACCCACTGAACCAGGTTAAAAGAGTCAGTGAGGCTGAGAAAGTCCTTCACCAGTGGTTTCTCTGGGCAGCATACATGTATGTTAAAATCCCCAACAATAAGGACTCGATCATAGTTTATCATTAT
>NW_023634749.1:0-1180 GCF_014905685.2 Nematolebias whitei | reverse complement strand
AATCGAACCGGGGTGAGGTCATATCTGTCTGGCTGGAAGACCGCGAGTGTCTTTGTGCTTTCAGAGGTTTGAAAACAGACTGACCTCAGCATCACTCTAAATCTTTCCCATGTTCTTCTTGTCCAGTCGTTCACCGTGAAGATGAGACCTGAAGCCACACGTGTAATTACCGGCAGGCTGCAGGGTTGATATATGGAGGATTACCTTGACCGAGGAGATGCCACCACTTCCAGTAATGGAAACCATGGTGTGTGGTCAGGATGTTTTAGAGTATACGTTTTGGTAAAAAGTTAAGATATGACTCTTTAATAAACTGTTATTAAATGCACCATGGAGTAGGATTATCATTCAGGAACTGGAGGTTTAATTAAAACACCAAGGGTTGAAAATCAATAGTTTAAATTAGTTTATAGTCTAAGGACGTGTATAAAGAACTGTGCAAAAGTTTTAAACCACCAATTACAAACAGACTCCTGATAACACAACCTGACTGTGCATTGCATTCTGGGTACCTGAGGCTTTGAAAGAATTTGTAAGTTTCCTTCTTGTTCCTCCGTGACTCAGATTGTGAAGTAGTGAGGGATTTAAACTCGGCAAGTGTTCATACATTAAACTCTGCAGTCGAACATAGAAGACATGTTGGCTAGATATGAAATAAAGTGAAAACATTTCTACTGTTATGGGCGTGGCAAACACCTGCAACAAATATTCATTTATAACCTCATTGAGACAGGTAGTCTCATTTACAAGAGACTGTTGTTGTTTTTGTTTACTTTAATATGTGTTTAAAACAGCTTGGATACATGTACCATTACATTTGAGTATAAATCTTAGTAACTATTAGTTATAAGTTGTTAGTATTGCTCGTTACTGCCAGCTAGTTATCTTAGCAAAATACTGGCTAGCTGTACTTTAGCTAATCGCTGCTAGCAATAACTTTAGCATGATACTTGCTAGCAGTGCTTTAGTTAATATTGCTTGTAAGTAGTTTACCAAGATGCCCACAAGTAGTACTTTATTTACAGCTAGCCAGTACATTTAGCAAATTAATGGCTGACGGTATTTTAAAGTACTGCTTGGTTGCGTTATTAATGATTTCAAATATTGCACTGCTAGCCAATCACTTGTTTGAATCACTAGTTGGCAGTAAATACGTAAAGGAACTGCTTGCTGGGATTTT
>NW_023634748.1:640-1180 GCF_014905685.2 Nematolebias whitei | reverse complement strand
TATGTAAATGTGTATATATATGTGTATATATGTAAATGTGTATATATGTATATATATATGTAAATATATATATGTGTATATATATATATGTAAATATATATATGTATGTATATATGTGTATATATATGTGTATATATATGTAAATGTGTATATATGTATATATATATATATATGTAAATATATATGTATGTATATATGTGTATATATATGTATGTATATATGTGTATATATATGTATGTATATATGTGTATATATGTATATGTATATATGTGTATATATCTATGTATATATATATATGTGTATATATATATGTGTATATATATGTGTATATATATGTATATATATATACACATATATATATATGTGTGTATATATATGTATATATATATACACATATATATATATGTATATATATATATGTGTGTGTATATATGTGTGTGTATATGTGTATATATATGTGTATATGTGTATATATATGTGTATATATATGCATATATGTGTATATGTGTATATATATGTGTATATGTGTATATATATGTG
>NW_023634748.1:0-540 GCF_014905685.2 Nematolebias whitei | reverse complement strand
TATGTAAATGTGTATATATATGTGTATATATGTAAATGTGTATATATGTATATATATATGTAAATATATATATGTGTATATATATATATGTAAATATATATATGTATGTATATATGTGTATATATATGTGTATATATATGTAAATGTGTATATATGTATATATATATATATATGTAAATATATATGTATGTATATATGTGTATATATATGTATGTATATATGTGTATATATATGTATGTATATATGTGTATATATGTATATGTATATATGTGTATATATCTATGTATATATATATATGTGTATATATATATGTGTATATATATGTGTATATATATGTATATATATATACACATATATATATATGTGTGTATATATATGTATATATATATACACATATATATATATGTATATATATATATGTGTGTGTATATATGTGTGTGTATATGTGTATATATATGTGTATATGTGTATATATATGTGTATATATATGCATATATGTGTATATGTGTATATATATGTGTATATGTGTATATATATGTG
>NW_023634747.1:640-1180 GCF_014905685.2 Nematolebias whitei | reverse complement strand
ATGTGTATATATATAATTAAACACACACATATATATATCTTTATCTATATAGATAGATACTGTACACTCAAAATAATACATATGTTGGTTAGGTGCTTATCTATTCATTCATTTAAGCTTTATTTAAAAGGGGCAGCTGTGGCCGAGTGGTTAGAGCAGTCGTCCTCCAATGCAAGAGTTGGGGGTTCGAATCCACCAGCAGTCACATGCTGAAGTGTCCATGAGCAAGACACTGAACCCCTCATCGCCTCCGATGTGTGTCCCATCAGTGTATGAATGTGATAAAGCACTGATTAATCTCCTTAGAATGATTTGTTCAATTAGCTTTGTAGAGATCCAGTACAGTGCTGTATGAATGGGTAAATGAGGCATAGATTGTAGTGTAAAGAGCTTTGAGTGTCTTGAAATAAGATAGAAAGGTGCTATATAAGTACAGTCCATTTACCATTTATTCAGGTTAGTGTCATTGAGCCACACAAACTTATTTATAAGAGAGACCTGTTTTAAACAAAGAACACAAATGAGGTACAGACAACAATA
>NW_023634747.1:0-540 GCF_014905685.2 Nematolebias whitei | reverse complement strand
ATGTGTATATATATAATTAAACACACACATATATATATCTTTATCTATATAGATAGATACTGTACACTCAAAATAATACATATGTTGGTTAGGTGCTTATCTATTCATTCATTTAAGCTTTATTTAAAAGGGGCAGCTGTGGCCGAGTGGTTAGAGCAGTCGTCCTCCAATGCAAGAGTTGGGGGTTCGAATCCACCAGCAGTCACATGCTGAAGTGTCCATGAGCAAGACACTGAACCCCTCATCGCCTCCGATGTGTGTCCCATCAGTGTATGAATGTGATAAAGCACTGATTAATCTCCTTAGAATGATTTGTTCAATTAGCTTTGTAGAGATCCAGTACAGTGCTGTATGAATGGGTAAATGAGGCATAGATTGTAGTGTAAAGAGCTTTGAGTGTCTTGAAATAAGATAGAAAGGTGCTATATAAGTACAGTCCATTTACCATTTATTCAGGTTAGTGTCATTGAGCCACACAAACTTATTTATAAGAGAGACCTGTTTTAAACAAAGAACACAAATGAGGTACAGACAACAATA
>NW_023634746.1:481-1180 GCF_014905685.2 Nematolebias whitei | reverse complement strand
GCCCCCCCCAGGTAGATCCGGCCATGGACACCGAGCCCCAAGCCCCGAGGCCATACCACCCCCCAGCAGAGCCCCGACAGAGCCAGGGCACCCAGGCCCCGCCAGGCAGCAACCAGGGCGGACTGACGTGCACCCCACCACCCAGCCCAGACACAGAGAGCCATCAATGCACCGGCGGCAAGGGGGTCCCCCGCCAAAGGGGGGCACGACCGGGGGGAGTGGGCCCCCCACCAAACGTGGGGCCCAAATTGATCCAAGAGAGGGGGGACCACCAAAAACCCAACCTGAGCAACCAACAGGCACACACAGATAGCCCGACAGAATCTCTGTCGGGCCGATCGCATGCACCATCTACCTGACAGCGACCACAGGCCGGCCCCAGCCCAAGGGGCAGAGCAGTAGGGAGCCGCAGCTGAGGAGGGCCGGCTCTCACATCAAGAGCTCCGCACCACAGGCCCGGAGACGCCCCAGCACGCCACCCATGCACCCCCCCACACACACAGCACCCCCACCGCAAATGCCACACAGGAAGACCAGCCAGTGCCCCGATGAGGCGAAGCCATGCCCCCAACCTCCGCCCTACACCACCAATGACCACACGTACACTACCATAGCCGACCCCCCGCCGAAAGCCGGCAGCCACCCCGGTCAAAGCGCCGGCCATCGCAACCAGGAACCTAGATTAAAAGAATCGGAACA
>NW_023634746.1:0-381 GCF_014905685.2 Nematolebias whitei | reverse complement strand
ACACGGAGAAAGGAGGTGTTTGTGAAAGGGGAAAAAAAAAAATAAAAAAAATAAATCTATATATGCATAAATAAAATATGAACAGACACACTTCCTCCTCCTCCCACTCGAATATGGTGTTGATGCATGTTGTTATACAGTGCGTTTAAAATGGGGGGATGAGGTGGCGACCGGCACAGACCCTCCTCTTGCCCAGAGAGCAGGCAGCGCCCGTTCACCCCTCATCTCCGCCCAGAACCCTAAATGTCTACATGCTACATATGAGAGTGGGCACAGGTCCGGGGAGGTGGTGTAGTATGACATATGCAGGATATATTCATACATTTCGCGAGTTCTTCATTTTTCTGACTGTGTAAATGTCGTGCATGAGTTTAACAGAAA
>NW_023634745.1:0-1180 GCF_014905685.2 Nematolebias whitei | reverse complement strand
CAAAAGCTGCAGGTGAGGAAATCATGGCCGTATGATTTTCTCACCTGCAGCTTTTGAAATACAACAGACATTTCTGAAAATATCTGGATTAATTACTGGCAGATAGAAGAGTTTTAAAGATGGGAAATGAAGGAGTTTAAATGGAGAGGAATGGGTGAGGGAATATGTCTATTATAACCAGAAACAACACGCTCCTTTGGACCCAGCTTAACCCATGGTACACTTCGCAGTTGAAGATCGACTCTTTACCTAGCAGAAAATAGCTCAGCATCGGTGTAGAGTTCTCTTTCAACGTTACCATTTCAGCGTCTCCATAGGATAGCAGAGAACTCAGGAGTTGTGAGATCATCCCTGAACAGACTTCCTCATTGTTCAGAGCTTCCGTCAGGTAGAGCCACAGCGAGACGTCGTGGCATCGACGGACTCTCGTCACTCCATTAGAAACTTCTCTGGAACTTGTTCTCTCGGAACTTTGTTCTGCTCGGAACTAGGAAGTGTTGACCCTTTTAAAGAGGTCACTTCCGGTTCCTCTGAGAACTTCCTGATTGGTTGAAAGAACAAACAGGGGTGTGATCTTAGTGACATAAGAGGGTCATTAAAAGTCAAGGAGACAGAGTAGATTGTTTAAGAACAGACAGAAAGATGTTTTGAAGAAACAGAGACATTTTGGAGCCAGTCTTCCTTCTATCTGTCTGATAGAGATAAACATGACATTTCGTTCCAATAAACATGTCTTTGACCGTTCCTTCACTTTTGACCGATATCACAACTTGCTCATTTCAGACAGAAGATCAAAAAAATGCATAATTACTCTTGTAACAAACATTAACTTGATTTCTACTTTGAATGAAGATTAAAAATCATTTATACTGTTTCACAGTTGATTTAAAATGAGTAGTTCACTTCAACATTTAAAATGGTTTGAACTAAACACACTTTGATTATCAAGATATTGTAAAATAGTAATGATAATAAAAAAGAGAGTGTTCTTTCAATTGATCAGAGCAGGACACACTTAGAAAGTCTCTGGATGAGCTTAATTTGTATTTCTGGTCTCAAATCAATGAAATAACAGTTCTTGTTCCAGGAAGGCCCTCAGGGCCAGGTTTTGACCTGAGGCTTAGTTCACTACACTTATAAATAGTGAAAACTGGTAAATGATCACTGAGATCTGCCTTCA
>NW_023634744.1:0-1180 GCF_014905685.2 Nematolebias whitei | reverse complement strand
TAAATAATTTAAAATAATTTATTTTAAATAAAACTTTCATGCCGATCATATGGCTCATCCATCAATCAGCCAATTGTGTGTCTTGTCCAATCTTAATTTGAAAAAAAAAAAACGCAATAGAGCGTGTCTGAGAAAAACGAACGGCGAAGTAGCGAGGGACTACTGTAATAGAAAAATATACTACAGTGTAAGTTAGAGATTTTCGTTGTGTTTAAGCCAGCAGAGAAGGTGTTGCTTGCCCAGATGGTTCACCTCTGCTACAAACTGTCCATCCAGTATCCTATTTCCTTATCATGAAATACTTTCAGTGACTCTTAAACAGTTTGAAATGGAGTGTTCAAAACTGAGTCAGAGCTTTTTGTGGTTCTGGCACACAATGATCTTTGTTAGACAGAGTAAAATAATAAGAGTGTCACAGTTTTATGAATGAGTTCCACTCTCTTTCAAAGACACTACAAAAATCTGTTTTAGACTGCTGGGGGTGGGGGGGGGAGTTAATTCTCTTTAATTTAACCACACCATAGAAATACAAATTCTATTTCTAAAATGCAAAATATTAAACCTGAATCTGTCTGAGAAACCATCTAATACCCAATGCAGTCACACCAATTATATATGACTGTCAGAGCCAGCTGACCTTGGGAAACACCAAAATGTCTTTAATTCAATCAGCTTTACAGGTAATGATCTAAAAATTTAGGTGGTAGTATCTGACGGTCATTCACAACATGCAGGCTGAGTACTAACAGACTGTATGAGATTTTATATTTTCATTGTAAATACACATGAAGTTATTTTCCAGATTTACCCACAAAATGTCTCATTTGTCTTTTTTTTTTTTACACAATATCTCTTAGTTTAAGACTCTGGCATGAAAGGCTGCAGGCAATGTGCATTTCTTTAAGGGTTGCTGATTCCTTCAAGAAATATTTTTCATTTAGAAATCACTCTAAAGACCATGGTATATTTCTGAAAGTTTGGAAAAAGTTGCAATTTTATTTAGACAAAGTACAACTTGGTGGTGCGATTTAGTAAAACTTTAAAGTGTAACCTGTGGTTAACTCAGTTTTTTGGTTTTTTTCAAAATATTTTTTATTAGATTTTTCTGCTATACAGACATACGAAAAACAAAAAGGGAGAAAAGAAAGAAATAAATAAAATAAAAAAATAAAACAAGATA
>NW_023634743.1:0-1180 GCF_014905685.2 Nematolebias whitei | reverse complement strand
TGGCACCTGTTTTCCGCCAACTCGTCTAAATATTCCTCTCGTCTGTCTGAAAAACATTTTCAATCTGTTCCATAACATTCTTGCTGTTTTTCTGACTCCTAGTGACCTCTTACGTCACAAAAACACACCCCTGTCTGGTTGAAACGACCAATCAGGAAACTCCCAAGTGAACCGGAAATAGAGCTCTTTAAAGGTTGGTACTTCCTAGTTCAACCCAGTCGAGTTTGGAGTCGAGTTGGAATCGGGTGGAGAGTTTGCAGCTCCAGTCGTTTGGGAGAACAGAAGTCCAGCCATGATTAAAAGCTCTTCCGAGTATTGGGATTATGACATCTTCCACCTCTGAGTGGAACTCTGACGGACCCCACTCATGTGAAGTCCACTCGTGAGGTGAACTGTTGTTGACGAAGTCCCGTCACCACTCCGGACAGTTCTCTGCCATCCTACGGAGACGCGTAACCGGAGCTCCGCTTTCACTGATTCATCGTCAGAGAGGTAATGAGTCGAGTTGACTACCGAGCGTACCGAGGAAAGCTGGGTCGAATGGAGGGTGTCGTTCTGTCCAACACTTTTCACTCACACACACACCATCTCCCTCTCTCTCAAGATAAACTTCATTTTCCATCTTCAAATTCTTCTATCCTGCTAGCAAATCATTCCAGATATTTTTAGAAATGTCTGAAGCAAAGTTTTTCAACCACCGCCGTGTGATTAATGTCTGTTGTACTGCTGGAAGTAAGAAAACAATCGCCGTATTGTTTACTTCCTGTAAAACTGATTAATAAGCTGTCGTTATTTTCAATTCTTGCCAATTAATGTAAATGTGTGATGTGTTAAACTTGATTCTGTTAATAAATGACCCACTGTCGTTGGTGAGTCAAAGATAATTAACGTCTCACGTCACATTTTCTAAATTCAGATGCACGTCATTATACAGTCCAGAAAAATGAAAGAATCCGTTTAATTTATGAATATATATCAGTATATGTTCATTCTACACAACAAAACAATTACCGCATAGAAAAACATGGAAATCTCTTTAATTCTTTAAAAATAACTTTTACTTTTAAGATCTGCTTCCTCTAACTGGCTCAGCTTTTGTCTTTTTAAATTACTTTTAGCTTTTAGCCTTCAGTTATTTTTAAATCAGGCGGCACGGTGGCGCAACTGGTAGAACTGCCGC
>NW_023634742.1:0-1180 GCF_014905685.2 Nematolebias whitei | reverse complement strand
GAAAAGCTTTGCAGAGAGTGGTGAAGGCTGCACAGAAATCTGTTGGAATCAGTCTCCCCACCATCACAGACATCTACACCTCCAGATGCAGGAAGAGGGCCACCTGCATCATGAAGGACCCCACCCACCCAGCACACACACTTTTTGCCCCACTCCCCTCAGGAAGGAGGTTAAGGAGCATTAAGTGTAGAACCACTAGACTGAGGAACAGCTTCTACCCTGAGGCTGTTAGACTCATGAATCTCTAACTAGAATAATCACTGTGAAAAACCATATCATGTTGCTGCTGATCTGTTTCATGTTGCTGCTGATCTGTTTCAATGTTGATGTGTTCATGCGTGCACATCTGCTCACAGACTCATGTTCATGTTTGTGCTGATGTTCAATGTTTTATGTTATGAGTGCTTAGTGTATATTTAGTTGATGTTATTCTTAGTTCATATCTTAGATGTTATTACTGTTTTTCTTATACATTTTATTGTTGGATGTAACTGGGACCCCGTGTACATAATTTCGCTCCACCACATGTACCACATGAGGTGCGAATGACAATAAAGAAACTCTGACTCTGACTGATTATTGACAGGTTCCCTGCTCACTTGTTCTTTACAAGCACAGAGACTTTAAAATGATTACTTTTAGAGTGAATAATGTCGACATAAGTTAGTCGAATTTATTTAAAATTTTATACCTAATAAAAAAAAACAATGAATTATTTTTATGAAAAGGACGAGGTCCCACCGAGATTTGAACTCGGATCGCTGGATTCAAAGTCCAGAGTGCTAACCATTACACCATGGGACCAACTACGTCACACTCTTCCTAAGAAGTTTATTTAAATCGGTTAGCAAGAGTCTTCATGGGTTTTTTTAATTTTATTTTTATTTATTCAGACGCTCATTGAGTCACGAGTACTCATTGAGAGACTGTTACACACATCCAGTGTGTAGCTGGATATGGTTCTTCCTGCGATGATCGTGATCTGCTATGTCTGCCGTTTGTTTGACGAAATGGTAGCAGGTCACAATGAGTGGGGCTAAAAGTGGAGGTCCATCGTTAGCTAGCTAACTTTTCGATGTTTGACGTTTTCAAAAGTCCACCTGAGAACACCCACGAGGAAGGTCTTTGTCTTAGTCTTTTTTGGGGGGGGTGGGAGGAAACTGGAGAACCCAGAGAAAAC
>NW_023634741.1:0-1180 GCF_014905685.2 Nematolebias whitei | reverse complement strand
TCGGGGCCGATCGATCGGCCGGCCGATTTATCGGTGCACCCCTAATATGTATATGTGTATATGTATATGTATATATGTATATGTATATGTGTATATGTATATATATATGTGTATATGTATATATATATATATATATGTATATGTACAGGTCCTTCTCAAAAAATTAGCATATTGTGATGAAGGTCATTATTTTCCATAATGTAATGATAAAAATGAAACTTTCATATATTTCACATTCATTGCACACCAACTGAAATATTTCAGGTCTTTAATTGTTTTAAAATGCCTGTCCCCAAAAATTAGCATATCATGAAAAGTTTCTCTAAACAAGCTATTAACCTAACCATCTGAATCAACGACGTAACTCTAAACACCTGCAAAAGATTCCTGAGGCTTTTAAAAACTCCCAGCCTTGTTCATTACTCAAAACCGCAATCATGGGTAAGACTGCCGACCTGACTGCTGTCCAGAAGGCCATCATTGACACCCTCAAGCAAGAGGGTAAGACACAGAAAGAAATTGCTGAACGAATAGGCTGTTCCCAGAGTGCTGTATCAAGGCACCTCAGTGGGAAGTCTGTGGGAAGGGAAAAGTGTGGCAGAAAACGCTGCACAACGAGAAGAGGTGACCGGACCCTGAGGAGGATTGTGGAGAAGGGGCGATTCCAGACCTTGGGGGACCTGCGGAAGCAGTGGACTGAGTCTGGAGTAGAAACATCCAGAGCCACCATGCACAGGTGTGTGCAGGAAATGGGCTACAGGTGCCGCATTCCCCAGGTCAAGCCACTCTTGAACCAGAGACTGCGTCAGAAGCATCTCACCTGGGACTGCTGCTGAGTGGTCCAAAGTTATGTTCTCTGGTTAAAGTAAATTTTGCATTCCCTTTGGAAATCAAGGTCCCAGAGTCTGGAGGAAGAGAGGAGACACAGAATTCACATTGCTTGAGGTCCAGTGTCAAGTTTCTACAGTCACTGGGGTGTCATGTCAGCTGCTGGTGTTGGTCCACTGTGTTTTATCAAGGGCAGGGTCAATGCAGCTAGCTATCAGGAGATTTTGGAGCACTTCATGCTTCCATCTGCTGAAAAGCTTTATGGAGATGAAGATTTCATTTTTCAGCACGACCTGGCACCTGCTCACAGTGCCAAAACCACTGGTAAATGGTTTACTGACCATGGTATTAC
>NW_023634740.1:0-1180 GCF_014905685.2 Nematolebias whitei | reverse complement strand
TCCAGACCTTCTGTCTTCTCCGGTCTCCCTCCATCACCTTCACTCTCGTCTTTCTTTCTTTTCCTCTGCAGTAATCCACCCATCCTTTCAGGTAAGACAGAACAAAACCAAATCATGTAGCAGAGAACGGCTGTTAGAAAGTAAGCACACAAATAGAAAGCAGAGAGTGGTAAATTATAAAACTGGTTGTTGTGAACAGAAAACTGAGCAATAAACATCACTTGGATGAACCGTAGCAGGCAGATGTGCTGCAAATGAATTATATGGCATTCCTAGTTGTAGGAATAACAAACTTAAAGTGACAGCCAGTGATAGGTTATTTTGTTGAGTGTATAGCACTTTGCAAAAACACCAAACATAAACAAGATTACAAAAAGAAAATAATAGCATTGAATCCAGCCTATCTATGAAATAATACTGGGCCAGAATAGTTTTCAAATAATATATTTTTAAGCAGCAGGTGCAGAATCAAATCACTTACAGAGTCATCACTTCAGAAGGCCAAACATTTCTGACAAGTCAATGGAGATTTTTTTAAGCAGGCCTATTAAAATCTTTAGAAATGAAAAGGTTTCAGTTTAGTTAACATTAATTGTATAATATGCACTTTGTGATGTTTTTACTCCCTGTCAATGTTTTCAACTCTGCAGAGGATCCTGTCAAATAAAGAGTAATGTTCGCAGGGCATTGAATGGGTCTTAGCTCAAGTGTCACCAATAACAGGTGTTAATAATACAGTCAATGTACAGTAGCCATGACTTTCAGTACAACAGTTCTATTAATATTATTTACATAAATCTTCCATGTAATACAAAAGACTTTATACTTTTGCATAAACACATTTACTTTGACACACATTTTCAATGGCTAATTAGAGAAAACTCGTTTATTTGTTAATTATAATCAAACCTTCATAAAAGTGTTTTAGGATTATTTAATATTATGTTCTTTATTATTTTACGTTTCATTGGATATATGCTTCAAGAATTTTGCATGTTTGCCTCCATAAGGAAAACAAACAAACATTTGTAATAGAAACACAAAGTTTGTTTTCTCAGTCATCCAGGTATATAACAACAAAAAAGGTTGAATCATGTCATCTGGACTTCGTTTTTTTGTTAAAAAGAAACGTTTCGCCCCTCATCCAAGAGGCTTCGTCAGTCTGAGGCCTAGCCATCTG
>NW_023634739.1:464-1181 GCF_014905685.2 Nematolebias whitei | reverse complement strand
TGAGAGAGACACTATATTTGTGCATTTTAGATGAAAATCTGTCATCTGTACTCCAGTCCTCAGATTTACATGCACATTTACTGTGCCAGATCCACTCATGAACATCACACAAACTTATGGCTGGTAACACTGTGTAGGTGAGATTCTACCCTTTGCAGTGATACCACACTTGCAGGGAAAAAATCAGCTCTTGTTTCCTAAATCATAGGTTGAAATGTGTAATTAGCGCCTAAAAAAGACGTTTTTATCACCAAAAAAGTACATTACTAATGCCAGTGGTTCATCTAGTTATCCTGACTCAATTCCAGCATGCAATACCTTGTTTGAAAGCTTGTAACCTGTAGTTTATGATAAACAGAGTCAGGTCTTGCTAATATTCACAAGTGACTTTGAGAGAGACACTATATTTGTGCATTTTAGATGAAAATCTTTCATCTCTACTCCAGTCCTCAGATTTACATGCACATTTACTGTGCCAGATCCACTCTTGAACATCACACAAACTTATGGCTGGTAACACTGTGTAGGTGAGATTCTACCCTTTGCAGTGATACCAAACTTGCAGGGAAGAAAGCAGATCTTGTTACCTAAATCATAGGTTGAAATGTGTAATTAGCGCCTAAAAAGACGTTTTTATCACCAAAAAAGTGCATTACTAATTCCAGAGGTTCACCTAGTTATCCTGACTCAATTCCAGCATGTGATACCTTGTTTGAA
>NW_023634739.1:0-364 GCF_014905685.2 Nematolebias whitei | reverse complement strand
CTACTCCAGTCCTCAGATTTACATGCACATTTACTGTGCCAGATCCACTCTTGAACATCACACAAACTTATGGCTGGCAACACTGTGTAGGTGAGATTCTACCCTTTGCAGTGATACCAAACTTGCAGGGAAGAAATCAGATCTTGTTTCCTAAATCATAGGTTGAAATGTGTAATTAGCGCCTAAAAAAGACGTTTTTATCACCAAAAAAGTGCATTACTAATTCCAGTGGTTCACCTAGTTATCCTGACTCAATTCCAGCATGTGATACCTTGTTTGAAAGCTTGTAACTTGTAGTTTTTGATAAACAGAGTCACTTCTTGCTGGCATTCACAAGTGTTTTGAAGTGAGACTTTATATTTGT
>NW_023634738.1:0-1181 GCF_014905685.2 Nematolebias whitei | reverse complement strand
CCCAAAGACCCATCTCTGCCTGATGCCCTCAACAAGTTCTATGCACGCTTTGAAGACCCGAACAGACCACCCAGCACCAGACTCACCTCACCACCGGATGAAGAGCATCTCAGCGTGACCTCAGCAGAAGTAAGGAGTACCTTCAGGAGGATTAATCCGCACAAAGCAACTGGCCCAGACAACATCCCCGGAAAAGTGTTGAAGGAATGTGCTGATCAGCTCTGTGAGGTGCTGGCAGACATCTTTAACACCTCACTTACCCTGGAGACAGTTCCCACCTGCCTGAAGACTGCCACCATCATCCCAGTCCCAAAAAGCTCTACAGTGACTGGTCTGAATGACTATCGGCCAGTGGCCCTCACCCCGATAGTCGCTAAATGCTTTGAAAAACTGGTCATGACTCACATCAAAACAACCATCAACATCAACGAGGACCCTCATCAGTACGCATACCGTGAGAACCGATCAACAGAGGATGCAATCTCCTCTGTGGTCCACACTGCACTCAACCACCTGGAGCAGAAAAACTCTTACGTCCGTATGCTCTTTGTGGACTTCACATCCGCCTTCAACACCATGATCCCCCAAACCCTGATGGACAAACTATCCACACTAGGACTAAGCCCCTCCATCTGCAACTGGGTACTAGACTTTTTAACAAACAGACCACAGTTAGTGAGGATCCACAACCTCTCCTCCTCCACCATAACCCTCAGCACTGGCTCTCCTCAGGGATGTGTGTTGAGCCCCCTCCTGTTTACTCTGCTCACATATGATTGTGCAGCTACCCATCCAGGCTGTCACATTGTAAAGTTTGCAGATGATACAGCGGTGGTGGGATGCATCACAAACAATGATGAGTCCAGCTACAGGCAGGAGGTGGAACACCTGGAGAGCTGGTGCAGAGAGAATAACCTTCACATCAATGTGAAGAAGACAAAGGAGATGATTGTGGACTTCAGAAGGAACAAAAACACCTACACCCCCCTGAACATAAGAGGATCTGCGGTGGAAGTGGTCTCCAGCTACAAGTACTTGGGTGTACACATGAATGACAACCTCAGCTGGAGCAACAACACCACCAGCCTGATCAAGAAAGCTCATCAGAGACTCTACTTCCTCAGACGGCTGAGACGAGCTGGTCTGGGAAGCTCAGTCCTCACCTCCTTCTACAGGTGTGC
>NW_023634737.1:0-1181 GCF_014905685.2 Nematolebias whitei | reverse complement strand
CGAACAGACTGGCAGGTTTTCAGAGAAGCTGCTGAAAATGGAGGTTCGCTTGATCTTGACCAATACACATCCTCAGTACTGGGTTACATTAGTACATGTACTGACACAGTCTCCACTATCAGAAATGTTAAAAGCTACCCAAACAGAAAACCTTGGCTGAATGCAGAGGTGCGTACCCTGCTGGAAGCCAGGAACACTGCCTTCAGGTCTGGAAACTCAGAGGAGCTGAGTAGGACAAGAAAAGAGCTGGTTGCTGGTATTAAGAGGGCCAAGGCCACATATGCAAAGAGGATCGAGGGTCAATTCATCTCACAAGACCCTCGGAGCATGTGGAGGGGCATTAAGTGCATAACAGATTATAAAGGAAGGAGTGAACAATGCCCCAAAGACCCATCTCTGCCTGATGCCCTCAACAAGTTCTATGCACGCTTTGAAGACCCGAACAGACCACCCAGCACCAGACTCACCTCGCCACCGGATGAAGAGCATCTCAGCGTGACCTCAGCAGAAGTAAGGAGTACCTTCAGGAGGATTAATCCGCACAAAGCAACTGGCCCAGACAACATCCCCGGAAAAGTGTTGAAGGAATGTGCTGATCAGCTCTGTGAGGTGCTGGCAGACATCTTTAACACCTCACTTACCCTGGAGACAGTTCCCACCTGCCTGAAGACTGCCACCATCATCCCAGTCCCAAAAAGCTCTACAGTGACTGGTCTGAATGACTATCGGCCAGTGGCCCTCACCCCGATAGTCGCTAAATGCTTCGAAAAACTGGTCATGACTCACATCAAAACAACCATCAACATCAACGAGGACCCTCATCAGTACGCATACCGTGAGAACCGATCAACAGAGGATGCAATCTCCTCTGTGGTCCACACTGCACTCAACCACCTGGAGCAGAAAAACTCTTACGTCCGTATGCTCTTTGTGGACTTCACATCCGCCTTCAACACCATGATCCCCCAAACCCTGATGGACAAACTATCCACACTAGGACTAAGCCCCTCCATTTGCAACTGGGTACTAGACTTTTTAACAAACAGACCACAGTTAGTGAGGATCCACAACCTCTCCTCCTCCACCATAACCCTCAGCACTGGCTCTCCTCAGGGATGTGTGTTGAGCCCCCTTCTGTTTACTCTGCTCACATATGATTGTGCAGCTACCCATCCAGGCTG
>NW_023634736.1:0-1181 GCF_014905685.2 Nematolebias whitei | reverse complement strand
TTAAGCATAAAAAATGTCAAATGGGCTAGTTTCTCAGAAGATAAGGTACGACTCATGAAGGAGCAGACAGACTAGAAGTTGCAGTTGCAGGTGATTTGTATTTAGAGTGAGGGAAAAATATATACAAATTTACAATATCAGTGAAATAAACATATGGCCATATAAAATATGAAAAAGAAAACAACCAACAAAGAAAAAAAAAGGGAAAAACAATCCCACAAACCCACACCCCTCAGTTCTTTCACCCAGAGCTGAGGTTGTTTCAGCTCCCAAGCAAGTTATTCAAAACTCTTGGTTCAGTGCAGGTCCGGGCTCACAAACGTCCTATTGAAGTAGGAACAAAATTGTTCAGTTTGGCTGCAAGGAGCCTCCTACCAGCCTGGCAGGAGAAACAGCAATCTTCAGGCACTACAAGTGCAATCCAATCTTTAGGCTCAAGGCCTGGACTTCCAGCTCGCCATCAACCTGGCCAGATCCGCAGTGAAATCCAGATCCTCACATAGTTTCCTCTTTTGTCCACAAAAGGTAAGTGGCTCCTTACAGCTCCGTTCCTCCCGGCATGTTCTGATAGTCCCTACCTTCCCGCTCCAGCTGATATACTCTCCCAAATTGGCTACGGGGCCGCACATGATTAACACTGAACAGCGATTGGCTGCTCAGGGGTCCCGCGAGAATAGATGCTAATACGTCAACAGTTTTAACTATCGCGGGATTTTCAAAACAGAAGGGGGCTTAAAAGTGAAATGACAGAATAGAAATTTAAAATCTATACCCGGGTTACAGACGTCTGGGGACAGAGGAGACCAGTTTCTCAAGTTTAGAAATAGGAATGCTCTCCCATTCATGTCTTAATACAGGCCTCTAACTGTTCAATCGTCTTGGGCCTTCTTTGTCGCACCTTCCTCTTTATGATGCGCCAAATGTTCTCTATAGGTGAAAGATCTGGACTGCAGGCTGGCCATTTCAGTACCCGGATCCTTCTCCTACGTAGCCATGATGTTGTGATTGCTGCAGAATGTGGTCTGGCATTATCGTGTTGAAAAATGCAGGGTCTTCCCTGAAAGAGATGACGTCTAGATGGGAGCATATGTTGTTCTAGAACCTGAACATAGTTCTCTGCATTAATGGTGCCTTTCCAGACATGCAAGCTGCCCATGCCACAAGCGCTCATGCAACCCCAT
>NW_023634735.1:500-1181 GCF_014905685.2 Nematolebias whitei | reverse complement strand
CCCCCCTTCGTCCGATGAGGGGTTGTTGGAGGCAGCAACAGCAATGTCTTGGTGTGTTTCACCGACATCTGTAATGTTGTCATTCGCGCCTTCAGAGTTAGTAGCGATCGCATCACTACATTGTGCTCCTGGTTGGATTCCCATATCAGCGTTTTTCAAAGTTTCTACAAACCTTTGTAATTTCTCTGTCTCCTCCGAGCTCAGAGGTGTAGGGCTTTGCTCCTGGGACCTCTGTGATTTTATCGCCTCGGTTCGTTTCGTCCGAGGTGGGGGAGGGTTAGGTACGTCTTTTGGGGGTTCCTCTTTGGACATCCCCTGATAATATGGGTCCTCTTGGATCCCATATTTTTGCGTCCTACGCATGTCCCATATACGATAAGCACGTTCATCCTCTGAAAGAGGAGCCTTTTTGTCCCAGCGTGCACCTTCATCACGTGGTTTGTTAGTTGAAAATACTGCTTTTTCTCGCCTGTTTTAGGAGGAGGTGTCAACGCACTCCGTCCACCCATTTCTAGGGAGTGGGGTTTAACCTCTACACCAGGAAACACCTCTATGGGCGACTTAGCATGAGAATGTACCTCAAACACATTCACAGCACACTGTTTAATCTCATTTATGGATTTTTCTCTGAAATATGCCATCATTTGCACTGATGTTTTAATATCAGTGTGGAGATTTTTG
>NW_023634735.1:0-400 GCF_014905685.2 Nematolebias whitei | reverse complement strand
CCTTCCAATTCTAGGGAGTGGGGTTTAACCTTTACACCAGGAAACACTTCTATGGACATCTTGGCATGAGAACGTGCCTCAAACACATTCACAGCACACTGTTTAATCTCATTTATGGATTTTTCTCTGAAATATGCCATCATTTGCACTGATGTTTTAATATCAGTGTGGAGATTTTTGCTGAAAACAAATTTAAAATTTTCTTCTTCCTCCATTCCGGTTTCATTTCTGTAACCAAAATAAGCTTGGAAGATTCTTTTGTAATAAATTTTTGGATGTTCATTCTTTCCCTGCTTGACCTTGTCAGCGGCTGGGAAACCAGCAGGTCCCGTGCAGGGGTCGTACTCTCTGAACAAAGCTTCACACAGAAGGTTGTAATCCTTTCTCGTTGCATCAGGTA
>NW_023634733.1:0-1181 GCF_014905685.2 Nematolebias whitei | reverse complement strand
TTTATTTATTTTTTAAATAAAAGATAATGGAAGGGACAGAGGTAAACATTAACCCTTCAGACTTCCACCAGTCAGAAGATGACAGTCAACAAGTTGACATAATTCAGGGAGCTTTATATATTTTAACAGACCCGGTAATTGGTGCAACATTAGACAGGATGGATGAAACTCAAAAAGCTGAAGAGCTGAGAAGTTTAGCAGAAGGAGCCACGGTAAAAGAGAATAAAAAGCAGAGCCTTGAACGGTTAGCAAAACTTTCTGTGCTGCTCAAAGACAGATTGGACCAAGAGGTTGAACGAAATGACGTGCTGACTAAACAATATGCAGAGAAAATCGAGATGTTTCAGAACCTTCAAGGACGCTTCCTTCAGTTTCAAAATGAACACGACGTCCACACTAAGGAACATTTGGAACAGATGACTCGATTAAAGCGAGACGCACGTGCAGAAATTGATTCACTGAACAAGCAAGTACAGTCACTTTCAGCATCACTTACTGAAGCCAGGAAAGTCGAAGAACAGGTTTCCATGACATACTCTTCATTAAAAAAGGAGTACGAGGAAACAGTGTCACGATTGTACCAGTGCAGAGCTGAGATAGACGTGCTTAAAACACAACTTTGCCATGCAGAAAGGAAAAATGGTGAGAGGCGTGGACAGAATGTGGGGACACATTGGGCTCGAGACCCAAATCTCCCTCCATCACAAGCACATCCACCATTACCTAAAGGAGCAGGGACAGACCTGTCCAGGTCTCCTCTACCGAGCTGGCAAGAGAGACCGTCGAGAGCTCCTCTTTCAATGGACGAACTTCAAAAAATCTCAAAATATGTTCAATGCTTTATTCCTGGGCCTATGGGGTCCACTGGTACGAAGGCGTATCTAAATTACCTTGATTTCAGACTGAGTGGTTATCCTAATGCTACGGTTGAGGATAGAATCAGTCTGATAAGTCTCACTTCGGACAGAGAGGTGTTCACCTTCATCGAGCGTCAACCTGATGCCACGAGAAGGGATTACAACCTTCTGTGTGAAGCTTTGATCAGAGAATACAGCCCCTGCACGGGGCCTGGTGGCTTCCCAGCTGCAGACAAGGTCACGCAAGGGAAGCATGAACATCCAAAGGTTTATTACAAAAGAATCTTCCAGGCTTATTTTGGTTACAGGAATGAAACCGGCATG
>NW_023634732.1:517-1182 GCF_014905685.2 Nematolebias whitei | reverse complement strand
CTGGAGTAGGTCCGGTTCTGGGCTGGTTCCGATCTTCTGATTGGTAGTTCGTGATTGGGTAGTGTTGTAGTGGCGGGCTGCCAGTAGAAGTAGAACTGATGTTAAGGTCCACTGGAACGGAGTCCAACAGGTTTGCAACTAAAAGATAAAGGTTAGTAGATGCAGGGGGAAAGAGACTAATTGGGGAAATGAATCTGTGGGAATCAGATTCAGGGATAAGGATAAGTCCGTGATACAGAATGAGCTTGACCTTTAATCCGTGATCCAAAAAACAGTCAGAAGGGAAAGGCAGAGTTCATACCGTGAAGTCAGTTGTTCAGCAGAAGTATCCAGTACGTGATCCAAAAAGAGAGTCAAAAAACAAGAGCATGAGTCGGTACCTGATCAGATGAACAAAAGCAGACGAGGGCTGAGGCAAAAGCGTGGTCGTGGTCAAGGCAAGGGTCATGAACGTGATGAGTCAATCAATGGAATGCTGGAAAGTCTACTGCTGATGAGACAGGATAGAGAATCTGGCCCAGACTGAGAGGAATGAGTGAACTTAAGTACTGACTGGACCAGGAGGTGGAGCTGTGGGATAATGAGCGGTGACAGGTGACATGAGTTGAGTGATTACTGAGTGTGCAGCATGACAGAGGAGCTGACAGAGAGCAGAGCTATGACAG
>NW_023634732.1:0-507 GCF_014905685.2 Nematolebias whitei | reverse complement strand
CAGGTTATAAGGCTGAGTGAGATAAGACACACACACACATAAGACACACACACACACACATATATGTATATTGGCAGTTCACACCTAAAACCTAAAACAGTAGGTCTTTGTTCCTCTAATTCACAGACGAGGCCCCTCTGTTCCCATCAGGTGTGAAAACCGGCTGGGAATCTGTTTTAAAGTTGCATTATATGTTTTTGAAAGTGGGAATCTGAGGCCTCCTCCTCTGTTAAGAGAGGGTTTTTCTCTTTTTACATAAATTGCTTCCTTCACCCCCCTCTCAAACCATCTGTGTTCTCGGTCCAAAATGTGCACATTTTGGTCCTCAAAAGAGTGTCCCTTATCTGTGAGGTGGAGGTGAACAGCTGAGTCTTGTCCTGTGGAGCTGGCTCTCCTGTGTTGAGTCATGCGTCTGTGAAGAGGTTGTTTAGTTTCTCCAATGTAGAGGTCTGGACAGTCCTCGCTGCACTGGACCGCATACACTACACCACTCTGTTTGTGTATGGG
>NW_023634731.1:405-1182 GCF_014905685.2 Nematolebias whitei | reverse complement strand
TTTTATTAACTGTGTAATGATTTTTCTCACGCAAAGTTAGAACTCATGTCAAAGCTGTTACAGAGTAATTATGCCTTTTCTGATTTCTGCTTTTGAATGAGCAAGTGTAAGTTGGTCCAAGGTTGGAGTCAAACGCAAAACAAGTTGTTGGCATGTTTTTAGAATCCTCTCAGACATAAATATAGAGGTTTTTGGCACCTGTTTCTGAAACGCGCCAAAACAAAACTCTCTCTGTCTGTGAGAACATTTCTGATCTTTCCATAACAATTCTTGCTGTCTTCTAACCTCTAACGTCACAAAACACACCCCGTCTGGTCGGTTCTGACCAATGGTAATACTCCCAAAAGTGAACCGGGAAACAGCTCTTTAAAAATGTCGGTACTTCCTGGTCTACTCAGTTCTGTTGAAGTTCTGGTGCAGGCTCTGCTCGAGTTCTGTAAACTACACAGTTCTGTTAGAAGCTCTGGGATGGTGCTGGAACAGTTCTGGGACAGTTCTGTTCAGTTCTGATGGAGTGCTGTTGGAGTTCTGCTGGATACACAGTCCAACCAGTTCTGTGAGAGAAGCCCAGTTCTGTGAGAGACGGGATGATCCTGACATGACAACAGAGCTCTTCCGAGTTCCATGGGATTATAACATTTTCACTCGCCACTACTTCTGACGATTCACAGCATCCTAAGGAGACGCTGGACAGGTAGCGTTAACGGAGCTCCATATCTGCTGATTAACTTCAGAGAGGTAACGAGTCAAGTTTCCTACCAAGCGTACCGGGGAGAG
>NW_023634731.1:0-305 GCF_014905685.2 Nematolebias whitei | reverse complement strand
CCATACCATCTTTACTCCCTCTAAACTTCTTTCCCATCTTTAAACTTACTATCAAGTAGATATACTTCCAGATATTTAGAAATGTCTGTGTAAAATGCTCATCCACATCCGTGTGGGTAAAAGATCATAATTGTACAGTTTCATAAATGTCTGTGGTGAAGCAACGGAAAAATCATGGCCGTATGATTTTTCTTGATTGATTGCTTATGTTGTTATTTTCATAATTTGCCAAATTAATGTAAATGTTTGATGTTAAACTTTGATTCTGTAAATAAATGACCGCATTCATTTTGATGGGTCAAACA
>NW_023634730.1:490-1182 GCF_014905685.2 Nematolebias whitei | reverse complement strand
CTGACTCTCAGATTCTGACTCTGTATAAATAAAGGTTGAATGAATATGCAGATAACAATCATCACAATAGGTCTTTGTTGACTCACAGTGGAGACACTCTGGTGGCATGAATGTAAATTTCTGATAGATTTGAAAATGACTGGGTGCTAGGAAAAAATGACTGGGTGCTAGGAATGTGCAATATGGCATAAAATTCATATCACGATATGTATTGCGATATGTTTTGGGTATAGAACTTAATAGGAATTTTTTTAAAAGCATAGGGTGTCCTTTTGCTATCATATATTTTGAATTAAGAAAATTCCACTACTGGGTCCAGAAAGTTTTTAAATAATAAACAAATCAAGTATTATGCTTCTTTCTTGTAGTGCAAAACAGTGCAAAATGTATAAAATGTAATTTTATCCATATGTTTTAAACAAAAGAATATGTTGTTAACAGTTTCCAGTCTTACTTAATAAATGAACAGCAGCAGAGCAGCATTTTACACTGAAACACTTCACCCTCCAACCCTCTAGTGGGCGACTCCTTCTGCTTTAATGGAGAGCTGACACAAAATGAGTCTGTGGCTTTGACCAGAGGGTCTCGCAGTAAAATCACACAACACAGCGTTCTTTTACAGATCAGAGAGCAGGTTGCTCTAAAGTTGACCAACACTTACTTTAACTTATGATGGAAAAAAAAAAAAAAAA
>NW_023634730.1:0-390 GCF_014905685.2 Nematolebias whitei | reverse complement strand
TGATTTTACATCAGACACAGCGTTACTGCGGTTAGCCAGTAGAAGACAGATCTCTATCGTAGACTAAATGTCTATCATTTCTACAGTGTACTGTATATATCGTGCATTCCTACTGTGTGCCCCTATAATTGTGCTCCAATTACAGGGGAATCGCTCTCCTTTAGGGTGCATTCACACCAGCCCTGTTTATTCCGCTTTAATCGAACTCTAGCTCATTTTCCTAGGAAGTCCTGTTTGTTTGGGGAGGTGTGAACACGCCATCGAACTCTGTCACAGAACAAAAAGGCGAACTCTGGCCTGGGCTAAAACCTTGGTCTCGGTCCAGTAGAAGAAAACTCGAGCACGGTTCGAGTACAGTGTGAATGCAATCAGACCGGGCCCCGCTCCACA
>NW_023634729.1:0-1182 GCF_014905685.2 Nematolebias whitei | reverse complement strand
TGGCCATTTCAGTACCCGGATCCTTCTCCTACGTAGCCATGATGTTGTGATTGCTGCAGAATGTGGTCTGGCATTATCGTGTTGAAAAATGCAGGGTCTTCCCTGAAAGAGATGACGTCTAGATGGGAGCATATGTTGTTCTAGAACCTGAACATAGTTCTCTGCATTAATGGTGCCTTTCCAGACATGCAAGCTGCCCATGCCACATGCGCTCATGCAACCCCATACCATCAGTGATGCAGGCTTCTGAACAGAGCGTTGATAACAACTTGGGCTATCCTTGTCCTCTCTGGTCCGGATGACATGGCGTCCCAGTGTTCCATAAAGAACTTCAAGTCGTGACTCATCTGACCACAGAACAGTCTTCCATTTTGCCACACTCCATTTTAAATGATCCCTGGCCCAGTGCAAACCTCTGAGCTTGTGGAGCTTACTATGGCTTCCTCTTTGCACTGTAGAGTTTCAGCTGGCAACGGCGGATGGCACAGTGGATTGTGTTCACTGACAATGCTTTCTGGAAGTATTCCTGAGCCCATTCTGTTATTTCCTTGACAGTGGCATTCCTGTTTGAAGTGCAGTGACAGTTAAGGGCCCGGAGATCACGAGTATCCAGTAGAGTTTTACGGCCTTGACCCTTACCCACAGTGATTGTTTCAGATTCTCTGAATCTTTTGATGATGTCATGCACGGTTGATGATGATAACTTAAATGTCTTTGCTATTTTACGTTGGGTAACACCATTATGGTATTGTTGCACTATCTTTCTGCACAACAATGGGGGAATTGGTGATCCTCGTACCATCTTGACTTCTGAGAGACACTGACACTCTGAGAAGCTCTTTTTATACCCAATCATGTTGCCAATTGACCTAATTAGTGTTAATTGGTCTTCCAGCTGTTTGTTATATGCACAATTTCCTTTTTCAAGCCACTTATTGCTACTTGTCCCAACTTTTTGGGGATTTGTTGACACTGTGAAATTTTGAGTCACCAATTTTTTTTTCCTTTAAAATGTTACATTTACTCAGATTAAACTTTTAATCTGTCATCTGTTATATTATGAATAAAATATTGACATTTGCAAACTCCACATCATTGCATTCAGTTTTTATTCACAATTTGTTTAGTGTCCCAATTTTTTGGAATCTGGTTTGTGTGTGTATATATATATATATATATATA
>NW_023634728.1:0-1182 GCF_014905685.2 Nematolebias whitei | reverse complement strand
CAAGCCATAACAACGAACTCGGGCGGAGCGAAGACGCAAATCAACAACGTGAGACGTTAATTATCTTTGACTCACCAAGCGAGTGGGTCATTTATTAACAGAATCAAGTTTAACACATCACACATTTACATTAATTTGGCAGAATATGAAAACAACAACATAATTAATCAGTTTTACAACCAGGAAACCATATGGCCATGGTTTTCCGTTGCTTCACCACAGACATTAATGAAAACATCTGGATTAATTTTCTAGCAGAAAGGAGAGTTTAAAGATGGAAAATTGAGATTTATCTTACAGAGAGATGTGTGAGGGAATTTATCTGTTTTAACCAGAACGTGCACGCTCCTTCGGAACTCAGCTTGTCCCAAACAGTACACTCTTGGTGAAGGTCGACTTTTACCTTTTCTGAAGATAGATCAGTTCCGGTGTGGAGTCTCACTTCCAACCACTGTTCAGCGTCTCAGTGAGAACAGCCAAATACCTAGAGAGCCGTGCGAGGTTATCCAAACAGAAGTTATAATTCCCAAAATCGTCTCTGGTTCAGCTTGTTTGGTTTAGCAGCATCCATGAATGCCTGCGGTTGCATTCACGGACTCCCAAACTCTCTGCACTCTGGATTCCACAACTCTTGAACTCTGCTTTGAACTGGGAAGTTGCCACATTTAAAATGGGCTCTACTTCCGGTTCATTTGAGAGCTTTTTGATTGGTGGATGGACCAGAACAGAGGTGTGGTTTGTGATGTAAGGTGTTATGGAAAGTCAAGGATAGAGATTAAGAATGTTTAAGAACAGACAGAAAGATTGTTGGAGAAAACCAGTCTTAGTGGCGTCTCTACTCCTAGTATCTGCTGTGAAAGTTAAACATGACATTTCTTTTCAGTAAACTTCTTAGTTGACCGAAACCTGAACTCTAACACACTTACAAACTTGCTCACTTTCAAAGCAGACAATCAAGAAATTGAATCATTACTCTGTAATGTACTCTAACTTGATTTCACTTTGAATTGAGGAATAAAAATCATTACTACTGTTTAAGTAAATAAAAATGAGTAGTTCACTTCAACATGTAAACATTGTTTGAACTAACACAATTTGATTATCAAAACATTTGTAAAATAGTAATGATCATAGAGAATTGTCTTTTCCACTTGATTAATTCAAGAAAGAAAGTCTCAGGAT
>NW_023634727.1:0-1182 GCF_014905685.2 Nematolebias whitei | reverse complement strand
TCACCACTCTCAGCAAGGACAAAAACATCATCATTCTCCCAGCAGACAAAGGAAGGTGCACAGTGATTTTGAACCAGAAAGACTATCATGAGAAAGTTATGACACTCCTTAGTGACTTAACCCCTTATGAACCTCTGAAAAGAGATCCAGGAAGTGGTTACAAGAAGAAGTTAATAGATTGCCTGAAAAATTTGGAGCAGGACAAGGCTATTGACCGTATTCTGTACCACAGACTGTACCTAGGGGAGGCCACACCTAGTCTGTATGGTTTACCTAAAATCCACAAACAAGGTGTACCTTTAAGACATATTGTTAGCATGATTAACTCGGTCACTTACAATGTTTCCAAATATCTGGCGTCTGTACTCATCCCTTTAGTTGGCAGCTCAGAACACCACATACAGAACACCATGGATTTTGTGGATAAGGTGAGGGATGTCATCATGGAGACTGATGAAACAATGGTCTCTTTTGATGTCACATCACTCTTTACATGCATTCCTGTTGATGATGCAGTAGAGGTGGTCAGTTTAAGATTAAAATCAGACACCACTCTGAGCAGCAGGACCACGCTTTCCACAGAACAACTGTGTCAACTCTTGAAACTGTGCCTACAGTCAACCTACTTCACATATGGGGAGCAATATTATAGCCAGAAACATGGGTGTGCTATGGGGTCTCCAGTTTCTCCTATTGTTGCCAACCTGTACATGGAGGAGGTAGAAAAGAGAGCCTTGACGTCCTTTTCAGGGACACCACCAAGTCATTGGTTCAGGTATGTTGACGACACCTGGGTTAAAATTAAATCTCAGGAAGTCCAACATTTTACTGACCACATCAACTCTGTGGATAAATACATCAAGTTCACACGAGAAGATGTAAAAAATGGCAGGTTGGCTTTCTTGGACTGTGAGGTCTCAGTCTCTGATAGAGGACTTTTGCAAACTGAGGTGTACCGCAAACCCACCCACACAGACCAGTATTTGCAGTTTGACTCCCATCACCCTTTGGAGCACAAGTTAGGAGTCATCAGGACTCTGTATCACAGAGCAGACAGTGTCCCCACTAGCTCAGGAGCCAGGCAGAAGGAGAAATCCTACACAAGACAGGCTCTAGAGCAATGTGGATATCCTAACTGGGCCTTCCTGAAAGCAGAGAAGAAACCCAAACAGGACTCCAGTC
>NW_023634726.1:0-1182 GCF_014905685.2 Nematolebias whitei | reverse complement strand
TATGCCAGAAGACCATGAGTACACTGGACAAGATTTCCTGAACTAAAGATATTCCTTACGCTTTCATATTTTGTTTTTATGCTTTTAAATAAAATTTTATGTTTTCTTCTTTTTATGCTTTATGTTTATACTTTTTGATTAAAACAGTATGCCCTCCTTTGAGTTCTTTTTATGTTTTCATGTTTTGAATAAAAATTGAAGTTTCTTACCTGTATGCATATAGCTCTTAATCAGGGTCTGTAACCCACAAAAACAGCTCTTGCAATTTCCATTTGAAGTTTATGATAGTCCTGTACCAAACCACAAGTGCCGTGATACATTGGACTTGATGTTTATCCCATTCAAAGTCTATACTGTTATATATAACCTTGTTTACTTTATTGTTTTCTCATTTTGTTGTTCCATTTGGAACAAAAGGGGGGAAATTGTGAAAAAATTAATAAACTGACACAGTATTGTTTAAATATTGTTTAATTCATATCCATCCTGCATTTTAAAGTTGATGTGTAGATGTGAACTCTGGTAAACTCTTCTCAAAGTCTCCTGCTCAGCAACGTCCTTGCAAAACAGCACCTGCAAAAGACGAGGACACACACAAAGACGTTATCTGAACAATTGTGTGCTGAGGACGCTCTTCGTATCAACATGTTCCCACTTTATCAGAATGTTCTAGCCACAAGGACAGAAGACTGTTACAAATCAAATTATAAAACACCAGCTCCACAAGAAAAAGAACACCTCGTGCTGAGGACAAGAGCCTGTGTTTGACAATCAGCATGAGAAACCTTGTCCTCCCTTCTGTTGTCACGCACGAAACATGTATAAAAGTGTGTACTGCCTCTTTTGTGCTGAGTGCTTATTCTGATTTTGTTCAGAGAGCAACTCCTTTCTGCAGAAAGAATAAACCTTGCGCTCCGATTTGAGCTAAAGAGAGGTGTCTCCGGTTCTCTTTTTATTAAGAGTTTTTAAACTTTAAAATAATTACTATTTTCCACAAGTTGTAAGAGATGTGGTTGAGATAGATGTGGTAGTTGTACTAGATGTGGTTGTGGTAGATCTGGTAGTTGTAGTAGATGTGCTGTTGCTGATGTGGTATCTGTATATGTTGTAGTTGTAGATGTGGTAGTTGTGGTAAAAAGGTAGTTGTAGATGTGGTAGATGTGGTAGTGGTAGTTGTAGTAG
>NW_023634725.1:0-1182 GCF_014905685.2 Nematolebias whitei | reverse complement strand
CACCCAAACACACCTTATCTCACCGCCATTCAGCCGGAAGTCTCCTGTTGTTAGCTTTTTAGCTTAAAATTAGCATCGACTAAACTCGGTTAAATCAACATTTCTGAACGGATTTAAAGCTTAAACGTGGCATTGTTTCAACAAGCACGACTTCTTTGCATGAAACATGAGTTTTGGGGACATGTGGCAGCTGAATTTAGTGAATTTAAGCACAGAAAAGGCTTCGGTTGCACCGAGACTCATTTCCGGGTCACGTGACTGAATCTACCAATCATAACAGCACGGGGGTGGGCTTTACGACCTGACATCAGAGGGAGTGGCGACAGACACGTCTCTCAGCAAATCAGGGCGACCCAACTCAGTGGTTTTCGACCAATCGCTGCTCGCCATTTCAGCTAGTGTGTTAGCATTTAGCCTGAAAAAGTCTGGTCAACTTTCTGTCCATTAACTTTCAAAATGCACTATTTTCTGTTAAAAATGTAACGAAGAAATTCTCAAAGCACACGGAGACGGCGCTCCGTTCTTAAAAACATCTCTCCATCTATTTAAAACACTTGTTCGGACTTATCAGAACCGAGCCGGACCAGAACCGGGTCTGTAGAACCTCCGTCCGTTTAAACAGAATCCACGTTTTTCACAGCTCCTTAGCTTTGTCACACAACAGACGTACATTTCAGCTTTAAAATGAAACACATTGACCTTTTTTTCAGCTTTCAAAACACCACAACTGCAAGCTTTCTCTGAGCCCCGCAGCTGCGTCAACGCTGCGTTTCACACAGCAACTCCCTGCACTTTTCATTTCATGCCAACATGATAATTCAATTGTTACACGAATACAGTCCATTTATGTCCCTGTCACGGGCCACCAGATGTAAATGAACATATTCTGTGATATATTCATAAATTCAACGGATTCATTCATTTTTCTGGACTGAATAATATCGTGCATTGAATTTAATAAGATGTAACACGAGACGTTAATTTTCTTTGACCCATCAAATGAATGTGGTCATTTATTTTCAGAATCAAAATTTAACATCAAACATTTACATTAATTTGGCAAAATTGAAATTAACAACAGCTTATTAATCAGCTTTACAAACAGGAAAAACATCCGGCCATGATTTCCCTTTGTTTCACAACAGACATTTCTAAAAATATCTGGAATGATTTCTAGCAGAT
>NW_023634724.1:0-1183 GCF_014905685.2 Nematolebias whitei | reverse complement strand
GGACGGACGGGCCACCAGAATTAGTACAACGTACGGACGGGCCACCAGATGTAGATGAACATATGCTGTCATATATTCACAGATAAAACGGATTCTTTCATTTTTCTGGACTGTATAATGACGTGCATCTGAATTAATAAAATGTGGACGGAAACGTTAATTATCTTTGACTCACCAACGACAGTGGGCCATTTATTAACATAATCAAGTTTAACACATCACACATTTACATTAATTGGCAAGAATTGAAAATAACGACAGCTTATTAATCAGTTTTACAGGAAGTAAACAACACGGCGATTGTTTTCTCACTTCCAGCAGAACCACAAACGTCAACCACACGGCGGTGATTGAAAAACTTTGCTTCAGACATTTCTAAAAATATCTGGAATGATTTTTGCAGATAGAAGAATTTTAAAGATGGAAAGATGAAGTTTATCTACAGAGAGATGTGTGAGGGAATTTGTCTGTTTTAACCAGAACATGCACGCTCCTTTGGACCAGCTTATCCCAACGGTACACTTTGGTTGAAGATCGACTTTTACCTTTCTGAAGATATGTCAGTTCCGGCGTAAAGTTCCACTTCGAGCCACTTTTCAGCGTCTCCGTAAGAACAGCTAAACCTCCAGAGTCGTGAGATCATCCAGGACAGACTTTCATAATTCCCAGATCTTCTCTGGTTCAGTTTGATTCTCTTTCAGCAGCATCCTGAATTCCAGCCTTCATGAACTCTGGAACTGCTGGAGCTGCAAACTCTCCACCCGACTCCAACTGGAGGTGGAACCTCTTGCAGAACTCTCCATCATCAGCTGACTCTAGCTCACTCTAACTGCTTCTAGACTCTAGTTGAACTAGGAAGTGCCAACATTTAAAGAAGCTCACTTCCGGTTCATTTGAGAACTTTCTGATTGGTCGATTGACCAAAACAGAGGTGTGTTTTGTGATGTAAGGTGTTATGAAAAGTCAAGGAAAAAGATTAAGATTGTTTAAGAACAGACAAAAGATTGTTATGAAGAATTCAGACTTCGTGGAGTCACTTCTCCAGTATCTTGCTGTAAAAGTTAAACATGACATTTCTTTTTCAGTAAACTTGCAGTTGACCGAAACTTGAACTTTGACCAACTTACACCACTTCGCTCATTGAAGACAGAAAATCAGACAATGCATCATTAACCTGATTTCT
>NW_023634723.1:0-1183 GCF_014905685.2 Nematolebias whitei | reverse complement strand
TATATATCTCATATATTTGTCATACTACAACAAGTGACACGTACCCATGTGACTCACTACAACTGGTGGCCCGTACGGGGATGAAACGTTGTTTAGTTGATTTTGATAGTGTCTCTGAAGGAAGAATGAATTCTGTTGTGTAGTTAAGTTAGAGACTAAGAGGCCTTTAACCATGCCAACATGCAGTTCATTCACTAAATTGCAATCTTTGCGGAGTCAATGTATATTATTGCTACCTTGAGTACCATAATCTACATTGATCTCACAACGCTTAAGCCGAACCTACTCGAACAATCCTATTCGGGGGGATAGCTAATTCTTTTTGATAAGTCTCGCCATAGACTTCCAAAACATTTATGGGAAAACCAAACACCCAATCTCAGGTCGTTCGTCTAAAAGACAACAGACAATTACACCAAACTATATTTTACCATGTAAAGCTAACTTAAACCAAGTTAGAAATGGAAAAATAGTTTGGAACACTTTTCTATAGGCATAAACCCCTGTAGTTACCCCTTTTCAGCATTCTCCACCCCTTAACTGGTAGTTGTAGCTGTTCCCAACCATAATAGCTTACACACCAGATGCATATAGTTTAAGGCCTTATGTAAAATCCCCTTCATAAGCCCACCTTAAACCACATAATTGCATGACACATTGAACCAGAACGGCACAGGCTGGACGTCGCTGGAGACAACCTTCGCTGGAGGCGACCTGCAATCCTGACGTTGGTCTCCACTCTTCATCCAGTGGCCGCTTCTTCAGTTCAACCCAAGGGTACCCCTCTGTATGCTGATTAATCAACACTTCCAATCGCTGTGGATTTACCGTTGTGGATTATATGACTTTTTCCAATGGATTACAGACTCTGTTTCCAAGGGGTTAAAGCATTGCTACAATGGAATTATCGAGACGATATGGGATTATAATCAACACAATGGAATACCAAGAACATTGTGGAATTACCTTGACTTTGTTTCCTTGCTGGATTACTTCTGACTTTGGTCTTCCTTGCTGGATTACTTCTGACTTTGGTCTTCCTTGCTGGATTACATCAAGCTCAAGGACATTTGAAGGTCTAAGTTCACGGTTGGAATTCATCCCCATGGACAGGTGATGATTTCCAAAGGGGGGACTGTAGTGAACCTGATCTGGCCTGATCTGACCCTGATGACCTCAAATC
>NW_023634722.1:0-1183 GCF_014905685.2 Nematolebias whitei | reverse complement strand
GTTTGTTTGTGTGTTTTTGGTTTGTTTGTGTGTTTTTGTGTTTTTTTGCTTGTTTGTGTGTTTTTTGTGTGCTTGTGTGTTTGTTTGTTTACCTTGCTGTTTGTGTGCTTAGATGTTTGTTAGTGTGTGTTTGTGTTTTTTTTGTTTGTGTGTGTTTGTTTGTGTTTTTGTATTTGTTTGTGTGTTTTTTGCTTGATTGTGTGTTTGTTTGTGTGTTTGTTTGTTTTTGTGTTTTTTTTTTGTGTGTTTTGTTTGTTTGTGTGTTTGCTTGTGTGTTTTTTGTGTGTTTGTGTGTGTAATTGTTTGTATTAGTTTGTTTGTTTGTCTGTGTTTTTTTGCTTGTTTGTGTGTTGTCTTGTGTGTTTGTGTGTTTTTTATGTGTGTGTTTGTGTGATTGTTTGTTTGTTTGTTTGTATGTTTGTTTGTGTGTTTTTTGTGTGTTTGTGTGTTTTCTTGTGTTTTTTGTGTGTGTTTGTGTGTTTCTTTTTGTGTTTGTTTGTTTGTTTTCCTTGCTGTTTGTGTGTGTTTTAGTGTGTTTGTGTGTTTTTGTGTTTGAGTGTTTGTTTTTGTGTTTGTTTGTGTGCGTGTGTGTGTGTTTGTGTGTTTTTTGCTTGTTTGTGTGTTTTTTGTGTGTATGTTTGTGTTTTTTTACTTGTTTGTGTTTTTTTTGTGTGTTTGTGTTTTTTGTGTGTTTGTTTACCTTGCTTTTTTGTGTTTGTTTGTGTGCGTTTTAGTGTGTTTGTGTGTTTTTTTGTGTTTGAGTGTGTGTTTGAGTGTTTGTTTGTGTGTTTGTTGGTTTGTGTGTGTGATTATGTGTTTGTTAGTGTGTGTTTGGTGTGTTTGTTTGTGTGTTTTTTGCTTGATTGTGTGTTTGTGTGTTCTCTTGTGTGTTTGTGTGTTTGTTTGTGTGTCTGTTTGTGTTTTTTGCTTGTTTTTGTGGTTTTTTTGCTTGTTTTTGTGTTTGTTTGTGTGCTTGTTTGTGTGTGTTTGTGTTTGTGTGTGTTTTTGTGTGTTTGTTTGTGTGTTTTTTGTTTGTTTGTGTGTTTGTGGTTTTTTTTGCTTGTTTGTGTGTTTGTTTGTTTACCTTGCTGTTTGTGTGCTTAGGTGTTTGTTAGTGTGTGTTTGGTGTGTTTGTGGTTTTTTTGTTTGTGTGTGTTTGTTTGTGTTTTTGTATTTGTTTGTG
>NW_023634721.1:511-1183 GCF_014905685.2 Nematolebias whitei | reverse complement strand
GAAGATTGCAGCATAGGTCATCATCCATACTACGATGGGTACTGTGGTACAGAGACCAGTCCAATATAGCACAGAACAGACTCCCCAGGCCAGACCCCATCCAATTAGGATGACTATCTTCAGGGTCCATCATTGTCTATTTTGGGGTCGCAAAGATAGGGTTTGGTATAGTAGGTGTGCCAGCACAGTGATGGTTATAACTCCTTCCATCACCGCCATCATGATTCTTCCAGCTGTGCTCCCACAGTTTGTGATGGGTATAGACAGAGGGGTGAGTGTGGCCACACACTGGATGGTCACTACGATGGAATCTACCAATAGCCAAGATGAAATCACTACTCTCTGCCGGAGTGAGGTCTGGACCCTTCCCAAGACATAGGTAACAAATAAGTGTGGCATTATCTCAGCCCTCTTTAGGATAACATGGGTCACGATTATCTTGGAGTAGGCCTGGAAGGCCACGGGGAATCGCATCAGTCGCCCCTTACCCCACTTGCCCGTGTGGCAGTAGCACATCCATGCAATCATTATTAGAAAATATTCTGTCATGCTCCCCTTAAAATGGGATGGGCATCTTGGCCAAGAGGTCTGCGTGGGGGCCGTAGTGCTATCTGAGTCTGCATAAAATGTACTCACATCAGTTGGAGCACTGGTTGTTGGGCAATCCATGAT
>NW_023634721.1:0-411 GCF_014905685.2 Nematolebias whitei | reverse complement strand
TACCCCACTTGCCCGTGTGGCAGTAGCACATCCATGCAATCATTATTAGAACATATTCTGTCATGCTCCCCTTAAAATGGGATGGGCATCTTGGCCAAGAGGTCTGCGTGGGGGCCGTAGTGCTATCTGAGTCTGCATAAAATGTACTCACATCAGTTGGAGCACTGGTTGTTGGGCAATCCATGATGTTCTTTACTCAGAGGATCTCTTGAGTTCTGCTCTCTGCTGCTCCGGGCGGATGTGAGACTGTTTCCGTACTCTCTCGGTTTTAAGCCGAGCCAGCACCCGGTTCTGGTGGGAGTGGCTTGTAGTTCCTCCCACATGGGTGGCACATGGCCTTGATGCCTTCTTGTAGGACCACATGTCCTAATAAGGCAACAGCTATCACTCCAACTAAGCTTGCCAAATAAG
>NW_023634720.1:496-1183 GCF_014905685.2 Nematolebias whitei | reverse complement strand
GAGGGAGGGAGGGAGGAATGGAGGGATGGATGGTTAGAGGGAGTGATGGAGGGATGGATGAATGGATGATGGATGGATCGATGGAGGAATGGATGGATGGATGGATGGAGGAATGGAGGAATGGAGGGATGGATAGATGGAGGGAGGGAGGGAGGAATGGAGGGATGGATGAATGGATGATGGATGGATCGATGGAGGAATGAATGGATGGATGGATGGAGGAATGGAGGAATGGAGGGGTGGATAGATGGAGGGAGGGAGGGAGGAATGGAGGGATGGATGGTTAGAGGGAGTGATGGAGGGATGGATGAATGGATGATGGATGGATCGATGGAGGAATGAATGGATGGATGGATGGAGGAATGGAGGAATGGAGGGATGGATAGATGGAGGGAGGGAGGGAGGAATGGAGGGATGGATGGTTAGAGGGAATGACGGAGGGATGGATGAATGGATGATGGATGGATCGATGGAGGAATGAATGGATGGATGGATGGAGGAAGGGAGGAATGGAGGGATGGAGAGATGGAGGGAGGGAGGGAGGAATGGAGGGATGGATGGTTAGAGGGAATGACGGAGGGATGGATGAATGGATGATGGATGGATCGATGGATGGAGGGAGGGATGGATGATGGATGGATGGATGGATGGAAGGATGGAGGGAAGGATGGATGGAGGGAGTGATAG
>NW_023634720.1:0-396 GCF_014905685.2 Nematolebias whitei | reverse complement strand
TGAAGGAATGGATGGATGAAGGGATGGGTGGATGGATGAAGGGATGTTGGATGATGGAGGGAGGGAGGGATAGATGATGGATGGATGAATAGAGAGATGAAGGGAGGGAGGGATGGAGGGATTATGAATGGAGGGAGAGATTGAGGGATGGATGAATGGATGGATGGAGGAATGGAGGGATGGATGGATGGATGAAGGGATGGATGGAGGGATGGATAGATGGATGAAGGAATGGATGGATGAAGGGATGGGTGGATGGATGAAGGGATGTTGGATGATGGAGGGAGGGGGGGATAGATGATGGATGGATGAATAGAGAGATGAAGGGAGGGAGGGATGGAGGGATTATGAATGGAGGGAGAGATTGAGGGATGGATGAATGGATGGATGGAGGAA
>NW_023634719.1:387-1183 GCF_014905685.2 Nematolebias whitei | reverse complement strand
GTCACGTTACTTGGCTGACAAGTTCTTTGTTGTTGTGTCAGTGGTGCGTGACTGACAACGTCTTTGAACCGTCCTGTTGGAAAACTGGCATCCAGGCGGAAGAAGCCAGTTATAATAAGTTGAAATCAGACTATATTCAAACCAATGCTGCTAAAACGGTACCTAAAAGTTTGTTAACATTTTGTATGACATTATTAAATTTTTGGTTCTATTTCTCTTAATAGAAAAAGCCAGTCATAATAAATTGAAATCAGACAATGTTCAGACCAATGCTGCTAAATGGTACCTTAAAGTTGTTAACAGTTTGCATGACATTAGTAGATGTTTGTTTCTATCCCTTTTTAATAACTTTTTATTAGTTACTCATTGCTGGCAGAATGTGTGAAACAAAGGAAGGCCTGTACCCAATCTCAAGGAGAGGAAGAGCAAGATCAAGGATAAATTATGCGACCCCCTCTGGGCAAGCTAATTAAGAAAAGACATTAGAAACTTTCAAGCTAATTAAGAAAAGACATTAGAAACTTTCAAGCTAATTAAGAAAAGACATTAACAACCTTCAAGCTAATTAAGAAAAGACATTAAAACTTTCAAGCTAATGAAGAAAGGACATTAACAGCTTCCAGCGTGATTAAATTGAAAAGTAAACTTTGAAAAGTAGACGCTTGGGTGTACCCTCTGAGTATGATTCTCATATGTCCCAATCTCGAGAATACACAAGGCAACTTCCATGCTGATTTGGTAATGGGAGGAAAAGCATTAACAGCTTTCAAAATTAATTAAATTAAAAAGTAAACTT
>NW_023634719.1:0-287 GCF_014905685.2 Nematolebias whitei | reverse complement strand
ATATGTCCCAATGAGAGGAGTGATTGGTTGAGGCGTATAGTGAAACATTTGAACCTCCTTAGGGGAGGGGGAAAAAGTGTATAAAAGTCCCTTAGTCAGGCAGAACGGGGCACAAGCACAAGCAAGCCGGAGAAAGAGAAGAGCAGAAAGGACTTCAGCACGTAGTTCGGAAGGCAGGGGCACCCGAAGGAGATGGAACACGCCGGTCTAAGACGAGTCTTGGATTTATCTCTGGTCTCTCTGAGACGAGATCAGACCTAACTCTTCACTTGTTAAGACGAGACCAG
>NW_023634718.1:0-1183 GCF_014905685.2 Nematolebias whitei | reverse complement strand
GTAGCCAACAGAGCGAGCCTAATTAACCCGCAGGGCACCCTAAAAACTCTACAAGTGAAAAAGTACAAATCTTGCATTGATTTAGCAAATGGATTTTTCTCTCTTAGGCTGGCAAAACAATCACAGGGAAAGACAGCTTTTACCCACCAGGGAAAAAGCTATGTTTGGCAGCGGCTACCGCAGGGATATAAAAACTCTCCTAATGTATTTCAGTCGGTCGTGATGGACGTGCTCAAAGACTTAGGCACCACAATCTACATCGACGATGTGTTTATTGCAGATGACACAGAGGAAGAGCACCTGGAGAGGTTAGCTAAAGTGGTGCAGCGAGTCACAGAGGCAGGATTGAAACTGAATTTGAAAAAATGCCAGCTTGGACAGTTCCAAGTTAATTATTTAGGGTTTCAAGTGACAGCAGACCTAGGACTCTCACAAGGGTATAGGGAAAAACTCGAGCAAATTCAGCCTCCTAAGTCAGAGAACGACTTACAGAAGATCTTAGGACTGTGTAATTATGTGAGAGATCATGTCCCTAACTATCAGAGATACGCCAAACCACTGTACGCGTGCCTAAAGAAAAAAGAAAATGACAGTCAAACGAATAGCAAGAAATCATGGGTCTGGACAGCAGAAAACCAACAGAACTTAGAAGAACTTAGGAAAAAGATTCAGGAAGCAGTAAGGCTAGAACCAAGAAGCCTAATGACACAACTCATAGCTGAAGTCAGCTGCGACAGTGATGATGCCATGATAGCCGTGAAGAACGAAAACGGTGGATTAGTTACTCTATGGAGTTACACCTTGACCTCAGTAGAGAAAAAGTTTCCTCAGGAAGAAAAAGAGCTAGCAGTGCTTGCTAGATACTGGGGGACGTTAAAAGATTTGGCCCAGGGGCAGCCTATTAGAGTAGTGACACAAAGCCAAGTGCACAAGTATCTCAGAAAAGGGACAATAGAAAGTACCAAAGCTACTAACACAAGGTGGGGTAGATTGGAAGATATTCTATTAGACCTGGATTTGGAGATATGCCCTGCTCAACCAGTGAGTAAAAAAGCAGCCAAAGAAGTGCCCGAAGAACCGAAGCAGCACGACTGGACTCTCTACACAGATGGATCCAAAAAAGGGTCAGATCAGGTAGCACATTGGGGATTTATCCTCAAATATCAAGGGAACGAGTGCTGCC
>NW_023634717.1:828-1183 GCF_014905685.2 Nematolebias whitei | reverse complement strand
CTTTCATCAACTATAGACCTATATCTAATCTAACTTTCATCAACTATTGACCTATATCTAATCTAACTTTCATCAACTATAGACCTATATCTAATCTAACTTTCATCAACTATAGACCTATATCTAATCTAACTTTCATCAAATATAGACTTATATCTAATCTAACTTTCATCAACTATAGACCTATATCCAATCTAACTTTCATCAACCATTGACCTATATCTAATCTAACTTTCATCAACTATAGACCTATATCTAATCTAACTTTCATCAACTATAGACCTATATCTAATCTAACTTTCATCAAATATAGACCTATATCTAATCTAACTTTCATCAACTATAGACCTATATC
>NW_023634717.1:448-818 GCF_014905685.2 Nematolebias whitei | reverse complement strand
TATAGACCTATATCTAATCTAACTTTCATCAACTATAGACCTATATCCAATCTAACTTTCATCAAATATAGACCTATATCTAATCTAACTTTCATCAAATATAGACCTATATCTAATCTAACTTTCATCAACTATAGACCTATATCTAATCTAACTTTCATCAACTATAGACCTATATCTAATCTAACTTTCATCAACTATAGACCTATATCTAATCTAAATTTCATCAACTATAGACCTATATCTAATCTAACTTTCATCTCAAACATTTTAGAGAAAATAGTTGCATGTCAGTTACATGAACACCTGCAAAGAAATAATCAGTTTGAAGAGTTTCAGTCAGGGTTTAGAGCTCACCACATGCACTGAA
>NW_023634717.1:0-348 GCF_014905685.2 Nematolebias whitei | reverse complement strand
TATCTAATCTAACTTTCATCAACTATAGACCTATATCTAATCTAACTTTCATCAACTATAGACCTATATCTAATCTAACTTTCATCAACTATAGACCTATATCTAATCTAACTTTCATCTCAAACATTTTAGAGATCATAGTTGCAGGTCAGTTGCGTGAACATCTACAAAGGAATAATCTGTTTGAAGAGTTTCAGTCAGGGTTTAGAGCTCACCACATGCACTGAATCTGCACTGGTGGAAGTTACTAATGATATTCTCATGTTCTCTGACAATGGACAGGTGTCTCCACTGGTCCTGTTAGACCTCAGTGCTGCATTTGATCATCATCTATTACAGAGACTTGAA
>NW_023634716.1:467-1183 GCF_014905685.2 Nematolebias whitei | reverse complement strand
CGGTTTTTCCAGAGTTTTGCGATCACTGGGAAATACATAGCTCCCGGTGGGATAAGACCCTCCGGTACATAGACATCACTTTCCCAGGCTGAGCTCCAGATGACTTTGCACGTGTGTTCCATCCCCCAGCAGGCGATTGCAGACGTTTGTGGGAGACTGTCGGGTTCATTTGAGACCAGTATGCCGCGTAATGCGGTTGTGAACACCACGCCATCACGACAGCGTTGACACCACCAGGTTGGGCCGACAGCCCAAAGATAACGACATTTTTCCAACCCCTGACGACAGTAACAGCACATCACTGAAGGGTCAGTCATCCTTGGTTCCTTAGAGTGCTGGTCCTGTATGGTGATAAGAACGTACGGCATGGTAGCAATAACATAATCAATACATTCTCAAGTACACAAATTTTATTTATTTATTTATTTATTTATTTTTTTTTACTCTTGGTCTTCATCGCCTTTTCGAAAATGCCCAACTTCGTATTGCTGGACCTATACAGGCCGTCAGCTATCCGTTGAGCCTTTCCCAAAGCGATGATACGTCGAGTTTACAGGATTTATGAAAGACAAAATACAAGAAAGATAAAATACAAAAAAGATAACCGAAGCAGTTATGACTACATTAAGCAAAAATAGAGACAAAGTAATAAAAACCAATCACTCAATCAAAATTAATCTAGCGAAGCATTAGCGGGGGGGGGGGGGGGGGGGGGG
>NW_023634716.1:0-367 GCF_014905685.2 Nematolebias whitei | reverse complement strand
GTTAAGCTGTTGTTGCTTATAATGCTCAATTTCTTGCGTTTCTGGATCCTTCAGAGCTTCGTGCTTCGGTTATCTAAGATCTCTATTGGCCTCCGGTGCAGGAGGACCCGGCTCAGGAACAGGTTTGAAGACAGCTGCGTAGGTCATCATCCATGCGATGATGGGCATCGTGGTGCAGAGACTGGCCCAATTTAGCACGGCACAGATTCCCCACACCAGACCCCATCCGATCAGCACAGATAGTCTCAATATCCAACGGTTCCTATCACGAGATCGCAGGGATAGAGTTTGGTGCAGTAAGTGCGCCAACAGGGCTATAGCTATGGCTCCCTCCATTATTGTGGTTACTATTCGCCCAGCCGTGCCT
>NW_023634715.1:0-1183 GCF_014905685.2 Nematolebias whitei | reverse complement strand
CTCTCCTATAATTTAGCAAAGAGTTAACCATTAAATAAATTTCATCTCTTGTACCAAACCAGACCAACCACATGTGCTCCTTCAAGGCAAAGACAACCATTTAGTATTATTTTAGAAAACATTAGTGAACTTCATCCAAGTCAGGTCTCAGTCACCCGTTTCTCTTGAATGAGACTTCCTGACCCGAATAAACGGAAAGTTAAAATTAATATTCTGCTCAGGGGTGTGGAGCATTAGAGGTAATAAAACAATTTTCATCTCAGAGCAGTTGGAGAATGGTGAATCGTCTAGCACTCCCACATCAGTATGTCTGTGTCATGTTGTATCACTTGTCTTAAAATGAGTCTATGTGAGTGATTATTATCAAAGCCAACTGTAGTTTTGATCACGACCCCAAAGCGCTTAGATGACCATCACAGACCAAATGTGGGGTTGACACCTTCGTCAGGCTGCAGTTGATGTTAGTGACCTCAGACAGATTGACCACCAGCTCGTTCTTTCAGCCTTTCAGTCTTCAGTTTGTCTCCCTCGGTCTGGAGACCAGTTCAGCTTCGTCCAGCAGTTCATCTCAGCACACAGCAAGACTTGACTGGATGTCCTCGCTGTGGACAAAGTCCAGGACCCCCTCTGGACAGTTAATTCAGTTCGCTGTTGGACTGTTAGATCTTTGAAAAGTCACTTTAATTGGCTGAAAAGTTCTTTGTTGTTGTGTCAGTGGTGCTCGACTGACAATGTCTTTGAACCGTCTCATTGGTCAGTTTCACAGACCCAACTTCAGCGTCCACCTGAACACCTCTGGTATCTGATCCGGCCCCCTGGCATTCGAGAGTCCTGATCAAAACTCAGATGGATGCTGTATGCATTTGAATGCTAACTTCTGTGTTTTGTGGGCCTAGTTAGACTCATCTTCCCACTCCAAAGTTCTGTCATCTCCGGCTGCAGAGAAGGAAAAATAAACCATCCAATTATTAAAATCCGATTCAACATTCATCTGTTATCCACATTAATCATTAGTTAGCAAGTTTTACACTGGAACCGTAGCGTTTACCCCCAACGGAGTCATTCAGGTGTCCTGGATTGTACAATAGATGTTTTAACAGCTCAATTACATGAGTGAAAGCTTTCATTAAACACTGCACAAACCAATTCTTTACGCCTACTGCATAAAATATTCCCTTCAAAA
>NW_023634714.1:0-1183 GCF_014905685.2 Nematolebias whitei | reverse complement strand
TTCAAAATTCTCATGTATGTTTTTAAATCACTGAACAGTTCCGCCCCATCCTATCTCACTGATCTTCTGCAGCCATATGTCCCACCGCGCTCTCTAAGGTCAGCAGACCAGATGCTTCTCTCAGTCCCAGAAACCCGTCGTAAGCTCAGGGGTGACAGGGCTTTCTCTGTTGCAGGTCCACGACTGTGGAATGAGTTGCCACTGAGTGTCCGGCAGGCTCCCACACTCTCAGTCTTTAAGTCTCGCTTGAAGACCCACTTCTATTCTCTTGCCTTTAACACGTTGTGATTTGTTTTGGCCCGGTCTGTTCTCTACTCTGTTGGCCATTTTAGTTAGCTTCTGCTGCTATTTGTATCTGTATTTCTATTTTATGTTTTCCTGTCTGCTGTGCATGTTTGTGTTCTTTTGTACAGCACTTTGGTTGGCCTTGTTGCTGTTTTAAGTGCTATATAAATAAATTGGTATGGTATGGTATGGTATGTTAGAGCAAGTCTGTGGGTCGTTAGGCATTCCAAAGGAACTGAGAACTGATAATGGAACGCATTTTCGCAACGCACAAGTGGATCACTGGTGCCAGACTTTTGGGGTAATGCGTGTGTTTTCACCTCCCTACACACCTCAAGCCAACGGAGTGGCCGAAAGAGCCATAGGTTTAGTCAAAAATTGGATAGCTAAAAATGCTAATACCAAAGAATGGAGTACTAAAACTGTGGAAATAGGACAGGCCTTGAATGACAGGCGTCAAGCTGGTAGACCCTCCCCCTCAGAGGAGCTTAACCAACGACAGTTCACCATGCAGGAAACTGGGCGGGGCTCCAATAATGAGGAACAGCCAGACCCTGAAACCTCATTCAATGTGGGGCAGAAGGTGTGGGTCAGAGCACAGGATCACACTTCAGCAGTGGCAGTAAGGCCCAAATACAACACCACAGACAGAGTAAAGAGACTGTTAAGCCTGGTATCCACAGGTCTGGTTCTTGTTGTAGCCTGTTGTGTCCGGTTCTGGTGGGACCTCTATTTTTCCGTCTCCACATTGCCAATAGTTCCCGTTTAGTGGGCTGATTGTTCACCTCTAGTGGGTGGATTATTAATATCAACGCACCTTACCAGCTGGTGGCGGTAGTGCTACATTAAGTTCTTTTCTAAGCACCACTAACATGTATTAGAAGAAGAGCTGGAAAAC
>NW_023634713.1:0-1183 GCF_014905685.2 Nematolebias whitei | reverse complement strand
GTACCCTCTTTGTTCCTTCCAGCGTGCGGTCCGATGTGCTCCAGTGGCTTCACTCAAACAAACTTTCTTGCCACCCTGGAGTCAACCGCATGCTCGCCCTCACAAAGACTCATTTCTGGTGGCCCTCCATGTCCAAAGACATTAAGGACTTTGTTTCGGCCTATCCCATCTGTGCCAGAAACAAGTCTGGTACACAACCTCCAGCTGGCCCTCTGCTTCCCCTCCCGACCCCTAGTCGCCCTTGGTCCCACATCGCCCTCGACTTTGTGACCGGCCTTCCCCCATCTGACGGCAACACCACCATCCTCACGGTTGTTGACCATTTTTCCAAGGCCGCTCACTTTGTCCCCCTCCCTAAGCTCACCTTCTCACCCTCCATGTTTTCAGGCTCCATGGGATTCCTTTTGACATCGTCTCCGACCGAGGCCCGCAGTTCATCTCTCAGGTCTGGCACTCCTTTTGCAAGTCGCTCGGGGTGTCCGTTAGCCTCACCTCTGGCTACCATCCTCAGGCTAATGGACAAGCTGAGCGCTGCAATCAGGAGTTGGAGTCCACCCTGCGTTGCCTGGTCGAGTCCAACCCGTCCTCCTGGAGCCAACACTTGGTTTGGGTAGAATACGCCCACAACTCTCTCCGTTCCTCTGCCACCGGTATGTCCCCCTTTGAAGCTTCCCTCGGCTACCTTCCTCCTCTGTTTCCCAGCTCTGAGTCCGACTGTTCGGTCCCATTCGTTCAGCATCACTTTTGGCGGTGTCGTTGTATCTGGTGCCAGGCCAAGGCGGTCCTCCTTAGGACCGCAGCCCAGGCTAAACGGTTTGCTGACCGCCACCGTTCAGAGACACCCGCCTACCAGGTCGGCCAGCAGGTTTGGTCTTCCACTAGGGACATCAAACTGCGGGACACCCCCGTAAACTGGCCCCCCGCTTCATTGGTCCCTTCCCCATCACCAGCATCGTCAACCCCTCTGCGGTCCACCTCCAACTCCCCAGGGCCATGAGGATTCACCCTACCTTCCACGTCTCCCAGGTAAAGCCCGTTTCCCTCAGTCCCTTGTGTCCCCCTTCTGACCTCCCTCCGCCGCCCCGCCTGATCGACAACCACTCTGCGTTCACTGTCCGATCCATCTTGGACGTGCAACGCAGGGGTAGGGGTTTCCAGTACCTGGTCGATTGGGAGGGGTACG
>NW_023634712.1:0-1183 GCF_014905685.2 Nematolebias whitei | reverse complement strand
CACACACACACACACACACACACACACACACACACGCACGCACACACACGCACACACACACACATTCGTGTTTCCACTACAAAGCGAGGACCAAGTAAATAAACCAGCAGAGTAAGGACCACTAGTTCTGAAAAATAGACAGTAGCATATATATATATAACTAGTGCAGCTGATTACCACTGAAAACAAAGTGAGGACCAGGCAAATATCCTCACTTCCCAAAAATGACCTCACTTTGTTGGTTAAGAACTTATGATGGTCCCCACTCTGTAGCAAAAACAGGAACACACACACACAGACTCTTTGTTGTCAGGTGAAAAAAAAAATACGACCGTCGCACTACAGGAGTAAGAATTATCTTATCTTGAGACCTGGCAACCCCGCTCCACTCACAGAACACAGCTGTTTTCACATGTAGCGGTCTCATAAAAACAAAACAATCGCTCGTCCAGCGCGCCTTAACTTTCTCTAGAGTTCAAACTCACAATTTTAGCTTCTCACACGACTGTGAGTAAAAAACTCAAGTCCACATGGCGGTGGACGATCAGTTATTCTCTGACAGTCAAGTCACGCCACCAACGGACAAACAGAGACCAGAACAGACAAACAACACGGTCACCAGTGCAAATTACCTCTTAATATAAAAAACAACGTTGTTTTAATCTTTAGTCCTCTCATCACCATGTATGGGTCTCTGAGGGACTCAGCGCTTTTCTCTTATTTCTCAGTGTAGTCAGCTTTCTTGTTTCATTTGTGAGGAGTCACGTCACGGGGTAAACTCAATAAAAAAAAAAACAGCAATCATCTCTCCCCGCATCCGGTAGTGAGTGGGGTATGCCATTATCCCGACTCCAGATCCCAGATCTGTCTGCTGACTCACACAAACTATTTATCTCTCTTTAAGCAATATCAACTTCTTAAAACAACCAAATCACCACAATCAAGGCTGTTAATTTTAGCAGATAAACTGATGCTGCACATCCACACAGTGAGGAAAATTCCTCTTATTTTTAGCCGGCTAGTGCAGGTGCACAGAGTCTGTCTACCTAGATTCAATTCACATTTAACAATTACTCCTGTCTTCATTTCCACTGCCCGCATCCTCCACCAAATTGTTGAGGTCTTTCAAAACTATGAGAACCAACTTTCAAACACTTAGCTCAAAACTGCCTCAACCTGAGAT
>NW_023634711.1:0-1183 GCF_014905685.2 Nematolebias whitei | reverse complement strand
GCGGGAGCATCAGTCAACACCTCCTACTCCATGGGCGCCATCTTGTTCTGACGACTCTCAGGTTCCAGCAGATGCTTCTTCCATTGTTAGGCAGGATTCACAGGTTCCAGGTTTTCCAGCTCACACTTTTTATTCTTTGTATGTACATCTACAAATGATCACGTTTCTGAGTCAACCCAGTTCAAGATGGCCGCCACAGCCACCTGACCTTAGAAACAACAAGTTGTCTATAATTAATCAAAACAGGCCTCATCAACAGCCCTATTCTTTTCCTCCATAAAATAAGTTGTATTCTGACGTGTTTTTGTGTTTTAAAAACGTACGTAGGTTACGTACTGTAACCCCAGATTCTATGAGTATAAGCGTAGCCCTTTAAGGCCTTCGCTTTAGTGGTTTATCCCGTTATGCGCAGCATAAGTACTGAAAAAATTTAGTCCACGCCCACCTGCTGTGTGGGCCCCACCCGGTCCATATAAATTACGTTAAGAGCGGGAAATCGGCTCCCAAAATAGCTTTTTTCTTCAGCCATTTAGGAGCCAGTGAGGCCCGACGCTTAAAGGGCTACGCTTATACTCATAGAATCTGGGGTTACAGTACGTAACCAACGTTCTATTTCGTATAAGCTTCGCCCTTTAAGGCCTTGGCTTTATTGGGTAAAGGGCGAAGCCGATGTGGTCCTCGCCTCACTGGGTCCATTCGAACACCGTATGAAGCAAAAGCTTGCCCAAAAAAGTCTAATCACTCAGCTCCCATGTGCATAATTACGCATTGCGTAATTATGTGGCCATGCACAGTCGCATGTTGTGTAACTATGCATTCTGAATGCATGACCGCACCGGAAACATCAACGGGGAGGGAAAAACGCTGAAAAGAGCCATGAACCAACCGGTTTACGGCTGAACCGTATGAACAGATTAATAATAACAAGAGAGTTGATTATTAATCAGATGAACTGATTGGTAACAATAGTCGTGAACTGATTAATGACAATAGAATCAAATAACAGTCACAACTTGTGATTGATAACATCTCACACTGTAATGCATGCAGACGGATGTGAGTAAAACGGAGTTCCATGAAACAACAATATTCATTCTGTAAACACTAAGGGCAGAATGTGTCATGGAACAGGCCGTCACATCACCTAAATAAAGGCGAGTAATGAGCAGGGTGTTGACCACGC
>NW_023634710.1:0-1183 GCF_014905685.2 Nematolebias whitei | reverse complement strand
TAACAGCTACACATGCTAATAGCTACACATGCTAACAGCTACAGATGATAACAACTACAGACGCTAACAGCTACAAATACTAACAACTACAGACGCTAACAACTACAGACCCTAACAGCTACCGATGCTAACAGCTACACATGCTAACAACTACAGACATTAACAGCTACAGATGTTAACAACTACAGACGCTAACAACTACAGATGTTAACATCTACTAATGTAATCAACTACAGACACCAACAACTACAGACATTAACAGCTACAGATGTTAACAACTACAGACGCTAACAACTAAAGATGCTAACAGCTACAGATGTTAACAGCTACAGATGTTAACAGCTACACATGCTAACAGCTACACATGCTAAAAACTACACATGCTAACAGCTACACATGTTAACAGCTACAGATGCTAACAGCTACAAATGCTAACAGCTACACATGTTAACAGCTACAGATGCTAACAACTACAGACGCTAAGAACTACAGACGCTAACAGCTACAGACGCTAACAGCTACAGACGCTAACATCTACAGAAGTTATCAGCTACAGATGTTAAAAGCTACAGATGTTAACAGCTACACATGCTAACAGCTACACATGATAACAGCTACATATGTTAACAGCAACGCATGTTAACAGCAACGCATGCTAACAGCAACGCATGCTAACAGCTACAGACGCTAACAGCTACAGACGCTAACAACTAAAGACGCTAACAGCTACAGATGATAACTGCTACAGATGTTAACAGCTACAGATGTTAACAGCTACAGATGTTAACAACTACAGACACTAACAACTACAGACGCTAACAGCTACACATGCTAACAGGAACACATGCTAACAGCTACAGACGCTAACAACTGCAAACGCTAACAACTACAGACTCTAACAGCTACAGATGATAACAGCTACAGATGTTAACAGCTACACATGCTAACAGCTACACATGTTAACAGCTACAGATGTTAACAGCTACACATGTTAACAGGAACGCATGCTAACAGGTACAGACGCTAACAGCTACAGACGCAAACAGCTACAGACGCTAACAGCTACAGACACTAACAGCTACAGATACTAACAGCTACAGATGCTAACAGCTACAGATGTTAACAGCTACAGATGCTAACAGCTACAGATGTTAACAGCTACAGATGTTAACAGCTACACATG
>NW_023634709.1:0-1184 GCF_014905685.2 Nematolebias whitei | reverse complement strand
CTTTTTTGGATTTTTCTACCTGGATTATTGAGCATGCATCAGGATATTTTGAATCACTTTGGCCAGGATTGCCTCAAACTAGTAAGAGAGTTTGAGAAAACAGCAAGGAAGAGGGCAGACTACAGGAACCACTTGCGATTCAACCTCAGATGTCGACAAAGTGGCATCATTCCCAAGAGCCTGGAACTAAAATCATCGGTCAGCGGGCACCGGGCAAGCAAGATCCTTCAGAAGGCACAGACCCAGCTGCTGAATGAACGGGTGAGACAGACCAATTTTACTATTGAGGCCTTGAAGGCCAAAGAAGAGCACATTAAACAGAAACTAACTATGTGTCTAGATCAGACCACACTTCAGCAAGTGTTGGACTGTACAGATCAGGCACGCTTAGCACAGCATGTCAAGTCCAAGACTCGACAACAAAATAAGTTTAACTTACTAATAACTCATCAACACCATCACTATTCCAATAACAACACATTCAGTGTAGGACAACACTCCAGTAGTCAATTACATGCCAGGGAGACAGAAAAGTTGGTGAAGAATTTATCTGACAGACAGCTCACCCAGCCGGAGACAGAGATTCTTGCCAGGGGACTGAACTTTGCGGTTGCACCAAGTACAATTCCTCTGGTGGAGATGATCACAGCCACAGAATCAGCCATCCACAACAACAAAATGAAAGAGGGTGAAGCTGAACAGCTCAGAATCAAAGTTTCATCCTGCCTCAGCAATGCCAAACCACCACCTTCCAACATCAGTAGAGAGGAGAGGGATGCACTCACCACTCTTAGCAAGGACAAAAACATCATCATTCTCCCAGCAGACAAAGGAAGGTGCACAGTGATTTTGAACCAGAAAGACTATCATGAGAAAGTTATGACACTCCTTAGTGACTTAACCACTTATGAACCTCTGAAAAGAGATCCAGGAAGTGGTTACAAGAAGAAGTTAATAGATTGCCTGAAAAATTTGGAGCAGGACAAGGCTATTGACCATATTCTGTACCACAGACTGTACCCAGGGGAGGCCACACCTAGTCTGTATGGTTTACCTAAAATCCACAAACAAGGTGTACCTTTAAGACCTATTGTTAGCATGATTAACTCTGTCACTTACAATGTTTCCAAATATCTGGCGTCTGTACTCATCCCTTTAGTTGGCAGCTCAGAACACCACATACA
>NW_023634708.1:0-1184 GCF_014905685.2 Nematolebias whitei | reverse complement strand
TGGAACTGGCTTTTCTCCCTATGAGTTAACTACAGGTAGACCCTTTCCTGGACCAACCGTATGCTCACTGACCAGTGAGGAGGACCGTAAGATGGACCATAAGGTATACTTTGATGAGTTAAAAGCATTAGTGTCTAACTTTACTCAGCAGGTCCACCACAAACAGAGCCTGACAGAAAGACCAGAGGAACCTGGTCTCCCCACCGCAGAGTGGGTCTTGCTGAGGGTCATTAAAAGGAAGTGGCAGGAGCCCAGGTGGACGGGCCCCTATCAGGTGACAGAGAGAACGTCCCACGCAATCCGCCTCAGAGGAAAGGGGGACGTTTGGTACCACTGGAGCCAGTGTGCGCCGACCTCAGAGCCAGGAAGAGCGAGAGAGCTGGCAGAAACCATCTAAAGTCGTAAAACTGGACATTCATGTCAAGGTAGACCAAAGCAGCCTGGTGTGGTTACGTGCGGGCCCTGAAGGACTTTGTTTGAGTGGGTCACCGGGTGCTGGAATAGCCACATTTAGTACAGACACCTAGAAAACGACAAAAACACGACATCTTAGAGTCTCACACTTCACGAAGAAAACTCAGAGACATAGGAGGAACGGTCTCTGAGCACCCCAGGGTATGCCCTGAGTACTTATGATTGTAACAATATTGTATGACATGTGTACTAACCATTTTTCTCTTATCTTTTAATTGCAGTTTTGATTTAGAGCGCATCCATTTATTTACTCAGCTTGAAAGTGATAAGTATATTCAGTTTGTAACGTTAAAAAGAAATATCTATAATCAATTATAAGCAGTATATTAACAGAGTGGTATTTTGTATTCATTTTGTGTTAAAGGAACTGCTTGCCTGGCTGTCTGCTGAGGAAGTCGCTGTGTGAGACATCTTCATTTATTGAGTACAGTTTCTGTTTACAAGATCAAAATGCGGTGGCCATCAAAGCACGTGGTGATAGGGATAGGTGTTTTGTCATCCATCGTGTTGTCACTCATTTTCTCTTTTGAATATTTCTGCATCATTCCCGGTTTACCAGAGTGTGAGCAGACTGGAGCAACAGGCAGGGTGCGAAGGAGTGTGACACCACACACAGTCATGAAAGATGCGTATGGCCTTCCGGTGCTGAAAGTAGAGTATCCCAAAAACACCACCACTACCCTAAGCCTGCCAATCTGTGACATGTTTTA
>NW_023634707.1:591-1184 GCF_014905685.2 Nematolebias whitei | reverse complement strand
CCCTCTGGCAGCGTACCAGCCTGTCCAGGAGATCATTGATGACCTTTTGGTCAAAGGTATAATCAGACAATGTAATAGCACCTACTCTGCGCCTCTATGGCCAGTTTTAAAACCAAATGGTAAGTGGAGACTTACCATAGACTACAGGAAGCTAAATAAACAAGTACCTTTATCCAGGTGGCCAATGACTCAGCTCCATCAGGAACTGCCAAAGGTCACCGATGGTAAGTACTTCTCGACCCTCGACGTCGCCTCTGGTTTTTGGACCATCCCTGTGCGCGCCGAGGATCAACACAAACTAGCTTTCACTTTTGGCAGCCGACAATACACCTTTACCAGGTGTCCCTTTGGCTACGCTAACTCACCTGCAGAGTTCAACATCTTTTTGAACAAAGCATGTCCAGACGCCCACGAGCGTGGGACACTGATCTACGTGGACGACATCCTTTTGAGGCAGCCAACACTGGACTCCCATTTGGCTGAGATCGACCACGTCCTAAATCAGCTAACAACTGCTGGTGCTAAAATCTCACTGTCAAAGTGCCAGTGGTGCAGAACCAAAGTGGACTACGTTGGCCTCTTAGTAGGTCCAG
>NW_023634707.1:0-491 GCF_014905685.2 Nematolebias whitei | reverse complement strand
ACCAATCTCAAAGAACTACAAAGTTTCTTGGGAGTGTGTAACTACTCTCGCCAGTTCATAGAGCATTATGCGGATCTCGCAAAACCACTAACTGAACTCTTAAAGAAAGACGTTCCTTTTGTCTGGACTGATACACAACAGCAGGCAATGAACGCTCTCAAAGACAGGCTCAAGCTAGCCCCATGTCTAGTCTACCCAGACTACAACAAAGAGTTCTACTTGGAAGTGGGCTTCTCAACTTACTGCATGAGTGCAGGTCTGTACCAAATACACGACAAAGACAGGCGTGTTGTGGCCTACGCCAGCAAAACAATGGCAGGCCCTGAATTACGGTATTCAGACTGTGAGAAGGCTCTATTGACCACTGTGTGGGCAGTGAAACATTTCTCCTGCTATATTGGTGGACAGAGGATCATTGTTGAGACACAACACCAGCCAGTAACGTTTCTGAACAGCCAACGCATCAGAGATGGTGTGGTGACAAACTCACG
>NW_023634706.1:0-1184 GCF_014905685.2 Nematolebias whitei | reverse complement strand
CTGAACGTCACAGGCTTATTGTAAAATGTGCATGTGCGTGCATGCGTATTAACTAAATGTATGATACCATCACATGTATGCTGAATGGACAGAACACCGGCCAAAAAACCCCAAACTGACATAATTGGTGTGTAGCTTCATGTAGCTTCTCATCACTGTAGACAATATCGCCGGGTATCTAACATCTGACTGTTCTTACAGTCAGTAAACACCAGATGTCCACAATAGTGAAACATATGATCATCAATACTAACTAAACAGACCTGTATTAACATGTAATGTGTATCATTTCAGGTTAATCAGTCAGTCCCTGTCTGAAGCTCCTCTAAAGCCACGGGTGTCCTTGGAGAAGGATGGGACAGTAATGGGTGGCCACTGCATTTAAAGCAAGTATGTCATGACACAAACATTCAAAACTTGAATATTACAGATAAAAACAAAGGATAATGATGTTTAGAGGAGATTATAACAATTAAATTTTTGTTGTTTGTCAGATGGGGATGTGAAAACAGCCAGCCAGACATATGAAGCCATCGCTGGACCGCAGCATCAGAATCTGAGAGTTTGTGCCTCCAGACTACACATCAACTGCAGCGGACCATACCTCGGAGCTTCTCCGGACGCTCTGCTCTCCTGCACCTGCTGTGGCAACGGTGTTTGGAAAATAAAATGCCCACATTGTGCCAAAGATGCTGGAGTCCTCGGTGCCTCAGTTAAGAAACATTTCTGCATTGACAACACAAGCGGGTCCTATGAACTCAGCAGAGGTCACACAGGTGCACCAGGTACAAGCTCAGGTGTTTGTGACAGAGCAGGAGTACTGTGACTTCATGGTGTGGTCTGGGTCAGATTACTTTATTCAGAGGATTGTGTCTGATGTGATTCTTTACTGAAGCAGTGAAAAATGTAGAAATGTTCTATAGGTCAGTATTTTGACCTGAGCTGTTGGCCATATTTTATTTTTAATTATTGTTACATGTTTTGGAGCAGACAAACTAACACAGGATTAAAGCACATGGTTAAGATTCCACTGATGATATTTTAAGATTATATTTCTTACATAACTGCAGATGGAGCAATATGTTTTTCTGTTTCTACAAATAACACCAGTCTTTCATTTTTTTAAACTGTTACAATTTTATTGACGTATAACATTTACAGTATTCAAATAAAGTTGCTTTGAT
>NW_023634705.1:0-1184 GCF_014905685.2 Nematolebias whitei | reverse complement strand
TATATATATATATACACAAATAATAAAATAAATTACTACTTGTACTACTTTTCCTACTTGGCGATTTTTCACTTATCGCGGGTCTTCAGGGTACAGATCCCCCAAGATAAACGAGGGACTACTGTAGTTTTAGCAGTTTTCCTGTCATTTCTTTTGCAAATATGTGAACACTGGAACAAGTACAAAGAGTAAAACACACTCACTTTAATCTTAAAAAGTTAAGTCAGGTCCTCTGGATGGTCAATAAACAAAAATAAAAGACTGTGGAAATGTTTCGTCTTTCATCCAAAAGACTTCTTCAGTCTGAAGTCTTTTCGTTTTTGTTTTTTGAACATCCAGAGCACCAGACTTAACTTTTTTAGATTTTTCTACCTGGATTATTGAGCGTGCATCAGGACACTCACTTTAACTTTATACTTTATTTCTATTCTTAATTATTTTTTACATAATTAAATAAATTACATAGGTCTGCATAGTTCATAGTTTTTATTCATTAACCCCCCCCCCCCCCCCCCGGTCTTTTCATTTGTCTTAAACTGTAAAAATATCAATAAATGTTAAAAATCATTAGATATGTTTAGCTTTATAATGTCACCCCTACTGGCCACAAAAGCCCCCTCCAACAAACCTAAAGCGGCCCACAGGCTACCAGTTGATAATCACAGTTGTAGCAGGTTGCTGTGGCTCTGAACACTTTTTAATTTTGTGAATGAAGACGTAAAAATGTCTCTTTTGACCATAAAGGTTTCAGACCCCTGCCTCAGACTGTAAAAGTTCCATCCATTCATTCATTACCTGCTTATTCCTTTTTGGGTCACAAGGGTCACTGGTGCTCATGTCCAGCTATCACTGTGCGAGAGGGGGGGGACACCCTGGACAGGTCGCAAGTACTATAAAAGTAAAAACAGTTATTTAATCAACAAAAAAGGTTGAATCATGTCATCTGGACTTCGTTTTTTTGTTAAAAAGAAACGTTTCGCCCCTCATCCAAGAGGCTTCGTCAGTCTGAGGCCTAGCCATCTGGTATTACCCAGAAGCCACCCTGACTCTTGTGTTTCAAGCCTGCCTCAGATACCCCTGAAGTCTGGCTTTTTCACTAATGGTTTCAAAAACTCAAAGTTTGTTTTCTCAGTTATTCAGGTATATAACAACAAAAAAGGTTGAATCATGTCATCTGGACTTCG
>NW_023634704.1:0-1184 GCF_014905685.2 Nematolebias whitei | reverse complement strand
TACATACATACATACATACATACATACATACATACATACATACATACTGTAGTGAACCAGATGACCTGATGATCTGACTTTCTTTCTTGAATTAATCAAGCAGAAAAGACAATCCTTTATAATCATTACTGTTTTACAAATGTTTTGATAATCAAATTGTGGTAGTTTCACTCAATGCTTATAGGTTGAAAAGAACTACTCATCTTTATTTTACATAAACAGTAAGTAATGATTTTTATTCCTCATTCAAAGGAGAAATCACCTGAATATGCATTTCTTGATTTTCTGTCTGAAATGAGCCAAGTCGTAAGTGTGTGAAAGTTGAAGCTTCGGTCAACTAAATGTTTACTGAAGAAGAAATGTCATGTTTTACTATTTGAAAAGATTACCAAGTGTGAGACTCCACGAAGTCTGGTCGACTGCAATAATCTTTTCTGTATGTTGAAAACAATCCTTGACTTTTGATAATAACTTACGTCAGAAAACCACACCTCTTTCTGGTACATCCACGAATCAGAAAGCTCTAAATTGAACAGGAAGTCGACCCAAATAAAATGTGGCAACTTCCCAGTTCATGTTAGAATGGAAAAGTTCTGAAGGAGTTCAGAAGAGAACTAGAGTTATGGAGAGTTTTGGAGTCTGAGAAGATCTGAAAGAGCCTGAGAGCTGATGACAATGAAGAGTCAGAGTTGCCGGGAATCCAGAGACGTTTTGGGATTATAATTCTGTTTTGAGCTAACCACGCACGACTCTCCAAGGATTTTAGCTGTTCTCAACGGAGACGCTGATATCAGTTGAAAAGGATTCTTACTGAGGTGATCGATCGTCAACAAGGTAACGGTTTCTTCTTCGACCAAGTGTACCGTGGGCAAAGCTGAGATCTGACGGAGCGTGCAATTTCTGGTTAAACAGATTAAATTCCCTCACATATTCCTCTGTAAGATAAATCTCAATTTCCTCTTAAACTCACCTCTCTCTCATAAATCAGTACAGATATTTTTAGAAATATCTGAAGCAAAGTCCTCAAATCACTGCCGAGTGATTTGAAGTTCATTTTCTGTGAAACTGTCTGTTATTATTTTCATATTTTGCCAAATTAATGTAAATGTTTGATGTTAAACTTTGATTCTGAAAATAAATGACTCCATTCATTTGATGGGTCAAAGGTAATAACGTCTCTCGTT
>NW_023634703.1:0-1184 GCF_014905685.2 Nematolebias whitei | reverse complement strand
GTGTGTGTGTGTCTTTCTTCCAAGGTTGAACTATGTTTATAGAAAATGTTTGCTAATTCTAACTAGTTGACCTTTAAATATAATCTCATAGTAGCTAAAGATAATTTTACAAGTTCACATTTGATAAATTACAAGCAATCAAATCAGGCCAGAGAGCAGACTGATTAACATAAATAAAGCTAGAACAGCTCTTTAATTTAGACTATAGGTTGACTAAGTAAAATCAAATTAAGAGTATAACCATGATCCAAATAAAAACACGAACATAAGTTAGATAATATAATTATTCCTAGAAATAAACAACTATTTCAAATCAGTGTTATCACTAAGGTATAATCACGTTAAACAAACAGTGTTAACAGTTTTAAACGCAGACACAGAAACTAAGATGAATCTGCCTTAAAAACAGAATCACCAGGCCTTCAACAGATATTGAATTAACACCCAGGAGGTAGGTAATAATTAATAGTTATTAATTATTACGCATAAACAATTTAGACACGAATCATTTTATATCCCTAAAGTATAATAGCAAGTTAAACTTTAAACAAAAGCCGATTTCAGTGAACCAAAACTTATCTGAAATATAGACGTTAACGTCCTTGAGGGGGCGTGCTAAGTCGTAACCATAGTGACAGAAGCTGAACCAATCAGGAAGCTAGCCTTCTCAAACGGGGATAAAAGGCCGGGAATGACGCACGCGCACCGAGCATTTTCCGGGAGGCACACACGAGGCGGTTCGTTCTTAATGCTCCATTTATATGCATATATCTTATTAATGTAATTGTTTGTCTCTGAATATCTGTAACCCATGTTGTGTCAAATAAATCTTTTATACGAAGGGCGACGCCTCCGCCGTTTTGAACACGACGTGGTATTCTATCCACAACACATCCCTTACCTTATCCACAAAGTCCATGGTGTCCTGTATGTGGTGTTCTGAGCTGCCAACTAAAGGGATGAGTACAGACGCCAGACATTTGGAAACATTGTAAGTGACCAGTGTAAGTGTAAGGAGAAATCCTACACAAAACAGGCTCTAGAGCAATGTGGATATCCTAACTGGGCCTTCCTGAAAGCAGAGAAGAAACCCAAACCGGACTCCAGTCAGCCATCAGGTGAAAAGGAGGAACCCAGACCCAGACCAGTGGTCATTCCGTATGTTGAGGGAGTATCAGAGAAAC
>NW_023634702.1:0-1184 GCF_014905685.2 Nematolebias whitei | reverse complement strand
CTTGAGAGCGCACGCTGTAACTGCACTGACGATGTGCCATGTAGGAGAAGATGTATGAAGACAGCAGGCCAAGAAGTGATTTAAAGATGAAGATGTAGCAGCGTGAGTGTCTGTGTGAAGTTAATGATGACCAGTTAACCAATGAATACAGAGTGTAGTGATGGGTACGGTAGTTACAACCAGTTATGAATCTTAGTGAGCCATTCACACCTAAAACTACCCCCGACCTGTCTACCTTCTATTTTTGGTTCATAAATTATGTTATCACATATTCTCTAAAAAACATTTTCCACTCTCATCCATTATGTCTTTTGCCTTCGTGTTTTCCTTATATTTGTTTTTTCACAACTCATTTTATTAGCACTGCATTTTTCTTTCCCATGTTTCGGAACAAAGCATGTAAGAGCTCTCTGTGAACTCAGAACTGGAACAATATGAATCTTGTAAGGCACACAAACAACAAGCACTCTGAAAGAGATGGTTTAAGACTGTTGTGGAGAAGGAGAGACAAAAGTCAGCTGAAAAGGAAGATAAATCAGAGAGTTGGAGCTCTGAAGTTAAGGGAAAGGAAGATGAACAGAGGTGGGGAACAAAGGAGGAAATAGAGAAGAGGAGTTGCAATTGGCTCTTTCACTGATGGCTGGTATGAGTAATGATGACACCCCCTCTATTTAAATGCAGTGTCAGCATTTCTCATGAGTGCACACAGACAGATACACACAAAATCCACATAAGCATAAGAACTACACACATCAACATGCACATTTAAAAGCATGCAACACAGACCCCCCCCCCCCCCATGCACACACACACACACACATACACCACAAGCACAAACAACACACATTTACTCTTTCGAGTCACCACCAGAGACAAGGAACAGCATGAAGGTGTGATGATGCATCATTTTCTTAAGTACTGCTATCTATCTTTCCTTCTTCGCTGTCTCTCTATCTGCATTTTATAACTGAACTTTAAATAGGATGACTTTAAACTAATCCAACAAATAAACCTTTAATGGGCTTAATATGAACTCCTGAACTGTTGTCATTCATTCTAACGCAAGGTTACATTCAAGTGTCAAGCAATTTTAAAACACTTGTTAAAGTGATAGGACTCAACACCTGTTGAGCCAGCAGAACAGCATTGTTGTCCCACATCACAGAGCAAAGATAAGGATTGGA
>NW_023634700.1:823-1184 GCF_014905685.2 Nematolebias whitei | reverse complement strand
CCTCCAATGCAAGAGTTGGGGGTTCGAATCCACCAGCAGTCACATGCCGAAGTGTCTCAGGGCAAGACACTGAACCCCTCAATGCCTCCGATGTGTGTCCCATCGGTGTATGAATGTGATCTCAAAGCTCTTCCCAACAATCTGTGCCTCATTTACCCATTCACACAGCGCTCTACTACATCTGTACAGAGACTAATCAGAGCTTTGAGATCACATTCATACACCGATGGGACACACATCGGAGGCATTGAGGGGTTCAGTGTCTTGCCCTGAGACACTTCGGCATGTGACTGCTGGTGGATTCGAACCCCCAACTCTTGCATTGGAGGACGACTGCTCTAACCACTCAGCCACAGCCGCC
>NW_023634700.1:0-723 GCF_014905685.2 Nematolebias whitei | reverse complement strand
CCACAGCGCCCCTGACGATGTTAACAGTTTTCTCCCCTTTCTGTGCCACACTTCGCCCCATCGGGATGTCAAATGTCAGTGGAACTTCATCCACATTAATAATATGCTCTGGAGAGATGCTGTGCTCCTCTACCTGCTTCTTCACACACGCACAGAAACTCTTCACCTTCTCTGTGAAGTTTGCGAGCAGCCTCTGACGCACAGACATCCACGCTCTGATGGAGAGACGGTTCCACTGCATGAAACGGAAAAACCAGGATGGCCCACCAGCCAAATTGTTTATCTCTATCTCCTCGGCAACAGCCATGGTGTGGAGACGAAGCTGCACCGTGGACAGTCCTCTGCCAGCAGTGCTCTCTTCCAGAACCCATTTCTTCCCCTGTTCCTCAGAGTGGGCCATCTCACCTTACTGCTGCGATTAGCCCTCTCTGTCCTTTTCATAACAGCTAGAGGACCTCTGCCTTCCTCCAGTACCTGATGAACTTCTCACTTGCTCCAAACTGTCGATCAGCTGCCCGATTGCCATTTTCAGCTGCATTTTTAATCACATGCAGCTTAAACTCTGAAGAGTAGGATCTCCTTTTTGGTGGCATTTTTCTCTTTCGCTTTGTTGTTGTTCATTTTGTCTTGTTTACTCTCTCTGTATTACAAGAATGATGTGTTTTTGCGTGGGGGCGGCAGGGTTTTGGTGGGACAGGATCAACGTATATGCCTAGTGGTAGT
>NW_023634699.1:430-1184 GCF_014905685.2 Nematolebias whitei | reverse complement strand
ATAGTCCCTCCAGCGTGTCCTGGATCTTCCTCTGGGCCTCCTTCTGGTGGGACGAGTCCGGAACACCTCACCAGGGAGGCGTCTAGAAGGCATCCTAAACAGATGCGCAAGCCACCTCAACTGGCTCCTCTCGATGTGGAGAAGCAGCGGTTCTACTCTGAGTCCCTCCCGGATGATCGAGCTTCTCACCCTGTCTCTAAGGGAGAGCCCAGACACCCTGCGGAGAAAACTCATTTCGGCCGCTTGTATCCGAGATCTCATTCTTTCGGTCACAACCCAAAGCTCATGACCATAGATAAGGGTAAGAACGTAGATCGATCGGTAAATTGAGAGCTTCGCCTTTGACTCAGCTCTCTCTTCACCAAGACAGACCTGTACAGCGCCTGCTTCACTGCAGGCGCTGCACCTATCCGCCTATCGATCTCATGTTCCATTTTTCCCTCATTCGTGAACAAGACCCCAAGATACTTGAACTCCTCCACTTGGGGTAGGACCTCCTCCCTGACCCGAAGAGGGCACTCTACCCTTTTCTGTCTCAAGACCATGGCCTCGGATTTGGAGGAACTGATCTTCATCCCGGCCGCGTCGCATTCGGCTTGAAAGCTGTAGATCACGATCTGATGAAGCCAATAAGACCACATCATCTGGAAAAAGCAGAGACGCAATCCTAAGGCCACCAAAACGGATCCCCTCAACACCTTGGCTGCGACTAGAAATTCTGTCCATAAAAGTTATGAACAGAATCGGTGACAAA
>NW_023634699.1:0-330 GCF_014905685.2 Nematolebias whitei | reverse complement strand
ACAGCCCGTATCAAAGGGCCCGGTACCCCATACTCCCAGAGTACCCCCCACAGGGTTCCCCAAGGGACGCGGTCGAACGCCTTCTCCATGTCCACAAAGCACATGTAGACCGGTTGGGCAAACTCCCACGCACCCTCCAGGACTCTGCTGAGAGTGTAAAGCTGGTCCAGTGTTCCACGGCCAGGATGAAAACCGGACTGCTCCTCCTGAATCTGAGGTTCGACTATCCAACGGACCCTCCTTTCCAGAACCCCCGAATAGACCTTACCAGGGAGGCTTAAGGGTGTGATTCCACTGTAGTTGGAACACACTCTACGGTCCCCCTTTTTG
>NW_023634698.1:696-1184 GCF_014905685.2 Nematolebias whitei | reverse complement strand
TGAGGACTCCTTCGAGTGTTACTGACAGGTACGCCTTCTTGGCAACCACCCTTCTGATAAAGTTACACAGAAACCTCTTAGGTTTTTTCTGACGTTTCTTCCCACGTTCAGCCTTGTCTGTGTAATCTTGGTTTGTCTGAACCGTCAGCACAGCAGTAGCTGTTTTTGAGTGTTCAGCATGCGATGACTCGTCATCGTTTGTGTGCGAGTTTATCCCCCCTTCTTCCGATGAGGGGTTGTTGGAGGCAACAACAACAATGTCTTGGTGTGTTCCACCGACATCTGTGATGTTATCATTCGCGCCCTCAGATGTAATAGTGATTACATCACTGCATAGTGCTCCAGGTTGGTTTCCCGTGTCAGTGTGTTACAAAGTTTCTAACAACCTGCGTAGTTTCTCTGTCTCTTCCGAGCTCAGAGGTGTAGGGCCTTGTTTCTGGAACCTTTGTGATTTTTGCGCCTCGGTTCGTTTCGTCCGAGGTGGGGGA
>NW_023634698.1:0-596 GCF_014905685.2 Nematolebias whitei | reverse complement strand
AACAACCTGCGTAGTTTCTCTGTCTCTTCCGAGCTCAGAGGTGTAGGGCCTTGTTTCTGGAACCTTTGTGATTTTTTCGCCTCGGTTCGTTTCGTCCGAGGTGGGGGATGGTTAGGTACGTCTTTTGGGGGTTCCTTTTCGGACTTCCCCTGATAACATGGGTCACCTTGGTTCCCATATCTTTGCGTCCTACGCATGCCCCATTTACGATAATCACGTTCATCCTCTGAAAGAGGAGCTTTTTTGTCCCAGCGTGCACCTTCATGACGCGGTTTGTTTGTTTGAAAAGACTGCTTTTTCTCGCCCTTTTTAGGAGGACGAGGCGATGCACGCCGTCCTTCCACTTCTAGCGAGTGGGTTTAACCTTTACACCAGTATGGGCGTCTTAGCATGAGAACATGCCTCAAACACATTCACAGCACACTGTTTAATCTCAGTGATGGATTTTTCTTTGAAATTTGCCATAATTTGTACTGACGTCTTAATGTCAGCGTGGAGATTTTTGCTGAAAACAAATTTAAAACCTTCTTCTTCCTCCATTCCGGTTTCATTTCTGTAACCAAAATAAGCTTGGAAGATTCTTTTGTAATAAACCT
>NW_023634697.1:251-1184 GCF_014905685.2 Nematolebias whitei | reverse complement strand
ATGATTAACTCTGTCACTTACAATGTTTCCAAATATCTGGCGTCTGTACTCATCCCTTTAGTTGGCAGCTCAGAACACCACATACAGAACACCATGGACTTTGTGGACAAGGTGAGGGATGTCATCATGGAGACTGATGAAACAATGGTCTCTTTTGATGTCACATCACTCTTTACGTGCATTCCTGTTGATGATGCAGTAGAGGTGGTCAGTTTAAAATTAAAATCAGACACCACTCTGAGCAGCAGGACCACGCTTTCCACAGAACAACTGTGTCAACTCTTGAAACTGTGCCTGCAGTCAACCTACTTCACATATGGGGAGCAATATTATAGGCAGAAACATGGGTGTGCTATGGGGTCTCCAGTTTCTCCTATTGTTGCCAACCTGTACATGGAGGAGGTAGAAAAGAGAGCCTTGACGTCCTTTTCAGGGACACCACCAAGTCATTGGTTCAGGTATGTTGACGACACCTGGGTTAAAATCAAATCTCAGGAAGTCCAACATTTTACTGACCACATCAACTCTGTGGATAAATACATCAAGTTCACACGAGAAGATGTAAAAAATGGCAAGTTGGCTTTCTTGGACTGTGAGGTCTCAGTCTCTGATAGAGGACATTTGCAAACTGAGGTGTACCGCAAACCCACCCACACAGACCAGTATTTGCAGTTTGACTCCCATCACCCTTTGGAGCACAAGTTAGGAGTCATCAGGACTCTGTACCACAGAGCAGACAGCGTCCCCACTAGCTCAGGAGCCAGGCAGAAGGAGAAATCCCACACAAGACAGGCTCTAGAGCAATGTGGATATCCTAACTGGGCCTTCCTGAAAGCAGAGAAGAAACCCAAACAGGACTCCAGTCAGCCATCAGGTGAAAAGGAGGAACCCAGACCCAGACCAGTGGTCATTCCGTATGTTGAGGGAGTATCA
>NW_023634697.1:0-151 GCF_014905685.2 Nematolebias whitei | reverse complement strand
TCCCAGTGGCTTTTAAACCCCAAAATACATTACGGCAAAGACTGGTTCATCCCAAAGATCCAGTCCCCCGGCACAAACAGAGTAATGTTGTGTATGCTGTTCAGTGTCAGGAGGGCTGTGATCAGTCTTACATCGGGGAAACAAAACAGCC
>NW_023634696.1:0-1184 GCF_014905685.2 Nematolebias whitei | reverse complement strand
GAACGAATAGGCTGTTCCCAGAGTGCTGTATCAAGGCACCTCAGTGGAAAGTCTGTGGGAAGGGAAAAGTGTGGCAGAAAATGCTGCACAACGAGAAGAGGTGACCGGACCCTGAGGAGGATTGTGGAGATGGGCCGATTCCAGACCTTGGGGGACCTGCGGAAGCAGTGGACTGAGTCTGGAACAGAAACATTCAGAGCCATCGTGCACAGGCGTGTGCAGGAAATGGGCTACAGGTGCCGCATTCCCCAGGTCAAGCCACTCTTGAACAAGAGACTGCTTCAGAAGCATCTCGCCTGGGACTGCTGCTGAGTGGTCCAAAGTTATGTTCTCTGATTACAGTAAATTTTGCATTTCCTTTGGAAATCAAGGTCCCAGAGTCTGGAGGAAGAGAGGAGAAACAGAATTCACATTGCTTGAGGTCCAGTGTGAAGTTTCCACAGTCACTGGGGTGTCATGTCATCTGCTGGTGTTAGTCCACTGTGTTTTATCAAGGGCAGGGTCAATGCAGCTAGCTATCAGGAGATTTTGGAGCACTCCATGCTTCCATCTGCTGAAAAGCTTTATGGAGATGAAGATTTCATTTTTCAGCACGACCTGGCACCTGCTCACAGTGCCAAAACCACTGGTAAATGGTTTACTGACCATGGTATTACTGTGCTCAATTGGCCTGCCAACTCTCCTGACCTGAACCCCATAGAGAACCTGTGGGATATTGTGAAGAGAAAGTTGAGAGACGCAAAAACCAACACTCTGGATGAGCTTAAGGCCGCTATCGACGCATCCTGGGCCTCCATAACACCTCAGCAGTGCCACAGGCTGATTGCCTCCATGCCACGCCGCATTGAAGCAGTCATTCATGCAAAAGGATTCCCGACCAAGTATTGAGTGTATAACTGAACATGATTATTTGAAGGTTGGCGTTTTTTGTATTAAAAACACTTGTCTTTCATTGGTGGGATGAAATATGCTAATTTTTTGGGACAGGCATTTTGGGTTTTCATGAGCTGTATGCCATAATCATCAGTATTAAAACAATTAAAGACCTGAAATATTTCAGTTGGTGTGCAATGAATCTGAAATATATGAAAGTTTCATTGTTATCATTACATTATGGAAAATAATGACCTTTATCAAAATATGCTAATTTTTTTAGAAGGACCTGTGTATATATATATATATAT
>NW_023634695.1:0-1184 GCF_014905685.2 Nematolebias whitei | reverse complement strand
ATGTCTAATACAGGCCTCTAACTGGTCAATCGTCTTGGGCCTTCTTTGTGGCACCTTCCTCTTTATGATGCGCCAAATGTTCTCTATAGGTGAAAGATCTGGACTGCAGGCTGGACATTTCAGTTCCCGGATCCTTCTCCTACGTAGCCATGATGTTGTGATTGCTGCAGAATGTGGTCTGGCATTATCGTGTTGAAAAATGCAGGGTCTTCCCTGAAAGAGATGACGTCTAGATGGGAGCATATGTTGTTCTAGAACCTGAACATAGTTCTCTGCATTAATGGTGCCTTTCCAGACATGCAAGCTGCCCATGCCACAAGAGCTCATGCAACCCCATACCATCAGTGATGCAGGCTTCTGAAAGGAGCGTTGATAACAACTTAGGCTATCCTTGTCCTCTCTGCTCCGGATGACATGGCGTCCCAGTGTTCCATGAAGAACTTCAAATCGTGACACATCTGACACAGAACAGTCTTCCATTTTGCCACACTCCATTTTAAATGACCCCTGGCCCAGTGCAAACGTCTGAGCTTGTGGAGCTTGCGGAGCTTGCTTAGAAATGGCTTCCTCTTTGCACTGTAGAGTTTCAGCTGGCAACGGCGGATGGCACGGTGGATTGTGTTCACTGACAATGCTTTCTGGAAGTATTCCTGAGCCCATTCTGTTATTTCCTTGACAGTGGCATTCCTGTTTGAGGTGCAGTGACGTTTAAGGGCCCGGAGATCACGAGCATCCAGTAGAGTTTTACGGCCTTGACCCTCACGCACAGCGATTGTTCCAGATTCTCTCAATCTTTTGATGACGTTATGCGCGGTTGATGATGATGACTTAAAAGTCTTTGCTATTTTATGCTGGGTAACACCATTCTGGTATTGCTGCACTATCTTTCTGAACAACAATGGTGGAATTGGTGATCCTCTTACCATCTTGGCTTCTGAGAGACACTGACACTCTGAGAAGCTCTTTTTATACCCAATCATGTTGTCAATTGACCTAATTAGTGTTAATTGGTCTTCCAGCTGTTTGTTATATGCTCAATTTCCTTTTTCCAGCCACTTATTGCTACTTGTCCCAACTTTTTTGGGATTTGTTGACACTGTGAAATTTTGAATCAACATATTTTTCCTTTAAAATGTTACATTTACTCAGATTAAACTTTTGATCTGTCATCTATGTTATATTAC
>NW_023634694.1:0-1184 GCF_014905685.2 Nematolebias whitei | reverse complement strand
AGAGAGACCTGTTTAGGGAGCAGATGGGGGTTAAGGGCCTTGCTCATGGGCCCAGAGTGGGGTACTTGTGTGGGTACTTCACCTACCCCACCCACATTTTTGATGTTGTCGGTAACAGGGCGTGAACCTGCGATCTTCTGATCACAAGCCCACCTTCACAAACCTCTGCGCCACCACTCACCACTGTAGTTGTCTTGAATGACCTTGCTTCTTTCTCAAAGCCTGCTGGAGACAGGCAACATCTACCTACAACCCTGAACTAGAGGACAGGTAAAGAAAACTGATTAAAACAGTAATCAGCTAAGTCTCGATAAGACTGTAAATGGACTGGATCTGGTCCATGGAACAAAGTTTGGGTGTGCATGCACATAGAACAGTCTTGTAAACTGAACACAGAAAAATACGCCTCAACTTTTCAAGCTTGGCTACACAAATCACAGCCATATGGTTTGCTGATCATTTGGTCACAAACATTTGTAATTCCGTATGACAGCAACAGAACATGTGTCTATCTACTTATTATATGAGTCAAGCTTAAGTCTCCATTAGTCACAGTCCAATGAGAAACTACCGTAAAGGAAGAAGTTGAAAAAGTTTATTTAAAAGCAGCTTTAAAATGGTTGTTTTTTTTTTGCAATTTATCTGTCAAAGTTCAATACAAATAATAATAAAACTACAATTTATCCAACAACATTAAATTACAAATTATAAAAGTTTAATTTAGAAGGGGCTGAAGAAATATTTCTCAAAATTTTAGACAGTTGGACACGTTGTTATGGTTCTCACTTAACTGAGGGTAATTTCACTTGTGGAATGACTCGTCTACATAACAATACTATCTGGGTTTTTTCTGCATTAAGCTTTTCTGTTTGTTTTACCTTTCTTCTTTTTCTTAAATGTGTGGTTGCCAAACAACATATCAGTGCATTACTTAAATGTCATGTCACTGTCTTTATTAGATTTAGTATTTTCATAACTAATAATTGATTTTACTCATTCATCTGCAGGCACTCTAGTAATTACACTCCCCCAATTTGAAATTAGTTCTCATGCAAATCCATCAGACCTAACAACAGGGGTGCATTTAAACCAAAACTTTGCTCTCAAACCTTTAGTTCTCTCAGATGACTATCTTTCACATATCTAAGCTGTTATTTTCACCAAACCAAGGCAACGTTTATCAA
>NW_023634693.1:0-1184 GCF_014905685.2 Nematolebias whitei | reverse complement strand
GGGGGAAGGAAAAAAAAAAAGAAAAAATTGGAGAAGTCATGTAAATTTTGTATAATGTATGTAATGTCAATTATATATTCTCCTGATAAATAAAAATTAAAAAAAAAAAAAAAAACTTAATTGTGATGAACCCCATCGGGTCTTCACCACTAACATCTGCACGAATCATAAAGGTGTAATGAGTTAGATTTTGGTCATTAGTTGCTACAAAATGTTTTGGGGGTCCTTGCAAGTTAGTTAAGGATAAGGTTACAGGGTTACCGGTTGGGTCATAATCTCTTTAAAACTTAACTTTATCCCACCATAATTTGGTGTCATCATCTAAATAAGCGCGAGAAGGTGTCCAAAACCCAGTGTAGTGAGTTGTGGTTTCCCATGGGCAGACTGGGCACCAAGTACGAGGTTTGGGGAATTGGTAGAACATAGTGATTTAGCTAAAAAAGTTAAATCTGGTCCTCTGGACATTCAAAAAAACAAAACAAAGCAAATCAACAAAAAAATGTAGAAACGTTTCGTCTCTCATCCGAGAGACTTCCTCAGTCTGAGGAGCTGTATTCAGCTCAGTCTCTTAAATAGTACCGTCTCAGGGTGGATCAACCAGTTTTGCTGCTGACAACCAAAACCAGCTGATCACAGTTGAGTTTTGTCTTGTCACAAAATTTTGTCAGTTTGTTATTTAATGTCCTATTTTCTCTTTCCACTGCGCCTCCGCTCTGTGGGTGGTACGCACAGTGTTTGGTCAGATCAAAGTTCAGTGTGGTTGATACTTCTTCAAGAATCTGATTTGCAAAATGGGGTCCGTTGTCACTGGAGATTCATTGTGGAATGCCCCATCTTGAGACCACCTCCTGTAGGAGGATTCTGGCTACTGTGCTGGCTGTAGCATGTTTCGTGGGAAAAGCTTCAACCCATTTCGAGAACATGTCCACAATGACCAGACAGTATTTTTTTTGTTTTGAACTGGTGTTAGTTCAATGAAATCAATCATTAAATGTTGAAATGGTGCTGTAATTGTTCTGTGGGCACCTTGTGCTGTTGTTTTACGGTCTTTGAAACATTGTGAGTGGCACACACAAGGCAAGAGTCGTAGTGTTGAGCAGCTGTTTTTGAAAAATTTATGGTAAACCAATCAGCATTAATTTGTCTTAACATACCTCCCTTTGACACATGATCCACAGCATGTG
>NW_023634692.1:0-1184 GCF_014905685.2 Nematolebias whitei | reverse complement strand
TATGTATATATATATATATGTATATGTATGTATATATACATATATATGTATTTATATATGTGTGTTGAATTTGATCATTTTAATAATCTGTATTCTTTTTAATTTACCAGAAACTTCAAAATAAATTCTCGCCCTGTACTGAAACCTGTTTCAGGGTCTTACCACCAGCTGGTGAGACGTGTGATGTCACTTTTTGAACTCTGAACCCGCCCACTAGAACCGTTACTGAAACTGGAAACACAACTCGTACTGTTCCGAGCCGAGTCAAACGGTGCTGTACCAGTACTAAAGGTATTAATGGAAAAGAGGCATTAGTTAGGGTATTTGTATTGTGTGATGATGACAAGCCTCACCTGGGTCCCAGCTGTGTAAACTGGGGTGCTCATCATCAGGCAGGGTGCTGTCACAGTCGGCCCCGTCCACCAAGCTGCCTTCCTCCTCCACAATGTGCAGCTTGTCCTCATCATCTGAGTCTGAGCCAGCCTCCACCACGTTGTTGTAGTTAGTCACTGCACAAAGAGATACAAGGAGACCAGAGGTCAAAATAATACATGATTTTAATTTATTCATTTTTAAAGAAGAGTCAGGAAGTTGTATTGCTTTATAAAGTTGATGAGTTACATACTGGCTGCACTTCATAATTAGGACTGCTAAATGTTAAATGTTATGATAAGAATGGATAAGAAAAAAAATATGTACAGTTGTCCCAAGATACTTGGCAGTTTGACTTTTGCCGACTCACTCTTTTGTGGGTTTTCAACGTAAGATTGTACACGACACATGATTGGCGATGGGGAAGGACAGACCCTCCCCTGCTCCCTCCTTTCTTTTTCTGAGGCTGTCTGCCACAGAGCTGTGACCCGCACAAGTGGCATGGATTATTTATTTATTTTTTTAATCAAGCGCAACCTGAACCGAGCCGTTAGCTCCCTCGGTCATCACTGAGCGGGCCAGGCCACCAGGAAATGTTCTGGTGCTCCCGATGGCCAGGCCGCCCCCGGGATTGGCTCAGTAACCATAAAATCAGTCTGTCTGTTCTCTTTTGCTGTGCTCTTTTAGAGCATTTAGAGAGCTTAGACATTATTAACAACATTGCAAGAGTGTGGGAAGAGTTTATAAAGCCTTTATATATTATATAATGCTCTAAAAGAGCACAGCAAAAGAGAACAGACAGACTGATTTTA
>NW_023634690.1:0-1185 GCF_014905685.2 Nematolebias whitei | reverse complement strand
ACTGGGAAGGGGAGGGAAGGGATGGGGAAAGTTTGAGTTTATGTTTTTGGTTGCATATTTTTACAACTTTTTTGTCAGTGCCCTTAAATGAGAAAATACAAATGGTAGTGAGTAATCATCTCTTAAAATGGCTAAATGTCTCAAGTAAATAATTTCAAATTAGTCTCGTGGAATTGTAGAGGTCTTCAACGACTTCAAAAAATTAAGCAGGTTATGAATAAGTTAAAATATATGGATAGTAAAATAGTATTCCTGCAAGAAACCCATCTTCTTGATGAAAACAGCTTGTCAGTTAAGAGAAGATGGAGGGGCAACATATTTACGGCACCATATACATCTCAATCTAGAGGAGTCATGATGTTAATTCATGAGTCAGTCCCATTTCAGGTGCAGAATATTATTAAAGATAAAAAAGGAAGATTCTTGATTGTTCAGGGTACCCTTCTATCAGAAAACTTGATCTTAACAAATATTTATGGCCCTAACATTGATGACAGTAAATTCTATAACGATTTATTTTTAACATTATCGTCCTTAAAAGGACTACATTTAATAGGAGGCGACTTAAACTGTACACTCAATTCAAGTATAGACAGATCTACTGGTGTTGACCAAACACATAATAATTGTAGAACTACAATACACAGATTCATGAAAGAGTTAAAATTATTAGACATTTGGAGAGAAAGAAATCCAGCTTCTAGAACCTACTCCTGCTATTCGAGTGTATTTCAAACCTACTCCAGGATAGATTTATTTCTAATTTCTGCAGAACTACAAAGTAAAATATCTGACTGTTCTTATGATAATATAGTAATTTCAGATCATGCCCCGTGCTATTTAATTTATAGAGATGATAAACTGAGAAAGGATCCTCCAAGATGGCAATTCCAACACAAGTGGCTGCAAGATGAAGACCTGGTTAAGTACCTAGGAAAACAAATTGATCTCTATTTTCAAACTAATACAATACAGACAACAACAAGCATTAAATGGGAAGCATTCAAGGCATTTTTTAGGGGACATATAATAAGTTACACTGGATATAAATCGAAAAAGACTCAAGAAGCCAGAAAACAATTGGAAGATAAAATTAAGGAGTTACAAATTAAAGTCAACTATGTCAATAATCAACAATTAAATAAAGAATTATTATACTGGAGAGCGGAATATGATAAACTTGCC
>NW_023634689.1:329-1185 GCF_014905685.2 Nematolebias whitei | reverse complement strand
AGCATTTTGGTTCAACAACATAATTATAATCAGTTCCAGTTTGCTTCTTGTTTGGTGATAATGAAGACACTGAGTCAACTTTAGTTCATTTTACTGCTGTTGTTTTTCTTTAAGTTGTGTTTAAACCCTGAAGTCTGACACAAAGACACACTAGATGCTGCTGCTTTCACATTTTGTTGGTGACTTGTAAACAAAACCCGCTTTTCCTCCTCAGTATTTTAAGGGAGACATTTCCCCAACAGTTTTATAACAGGTGGAGCAGCAGTGCAGCAATAATGCTTGCATCTGGCATCTGTACGTTAAGCAAACTGCCAGAGTTTCCATACAGATGGAGGCAATGAGCTGTGAGAGGAGTTTCTGCTGACAGCACCATTGTTTTCCAGAGGCGCACGTCTTAACGCACAGCGCTGCACAAGAAGACCGCCAATGAAATTTATATTTAAAGACTAGAATAAATACACACTTTTATTCTCATGATTTCATGTATGCTAAGAGTTTTGTTCAAATTTATGATTTGAAAAATAATATACAATTAAGCAAAACTGTCAAAATAATATATATGAATGTCAGCAATAACAAAAAACAGATGTTAAGTAAAAATAATAATTAATTTATTTATTTTAATTAATTAATAATTAATAATCGGATGTGGAAAGACTACTAAAATAACTTACTCAAGTAAAAGTGTAGTGTCGTTTCTAGCACAGATTAATGTACTTGGGTAAAAATGTACACAAGTAAAATTTATTTAAAAAATCAATATAATATATGTTGAGTAAAATTTACTTAATTGCTTTAATTAGCAGGAGGGTGTCTTTCCTGCCATGCACAAACTATACAATTATATATATATATA
>NW_023634689.1:0-229 GCF_014905685.2 Nematolebias whitei | reverse complement strand
AGCATTTTGGTTCAACAACATAATTATAATCAGTTCCAGTTTGCTTCTTGTTTGGTGATAATGAAGACACTGAGTCAACTTTAGTTCATTTTACTGCTGTTGTTTTTCTTTAAGTTGTGTTTAAACCCTGAAGTCTGACACAAAGACACACTAGATGCTGCTGCTTTCACATTTTGTTGGTGACTTGTAAACAAAACCCGCTTTTCCTCCTCAGTATTTTAAGGGAGAC
>NW_023634688.1:0-1185 GCF_014905685.2 Nematolebias whitei | reverse complement strand
GCCTGGGCACTTTTTCCCGAGTCCGACAGCAAACAATAGCTAACTTACACACTTTACATAACCATCCTATTTGGCCATTAAAATGCCACCAAAACCGACTAAAGGGGTAAGTTCGATCCAGGCTCACCTGCGGCCTAATCCTCGTAGTGAAGCCTCGAGCTGTCCTGGATCACCTCCTCCGTCTGAGGGCGACGTCAGCAGCCTTAAGCAAGAAATACTTGTAGCTCTCCGAGAGGACCTTGCTGCTATAATTAAAGCAGAATTCCATGCTGTTCTGGGTGAAAGTCTCTCGTCGATTAATGCCGAGCTGTCCGCCTTCAAAAAGGAGCTATCGTCTGGGCTAGCAGCGGTGCAGGAGAGCTTCACGGGGCTAAAGCTAACGGTAACAGAGGTGGAGAAGTCCGTCTCCACCTGCACTGACGACATCGTGAGCCTCCAGAAAACAGTTGACGTCCTTACTAAGACGGTGGCACAGTTGGAGAATAAGTGCGATGACCTGGAGTCCCGGTCTCGACGTCAGAACATCCGCATCATTGGTGTTCCGGAGGATGACCCATCAGCGGCGACGACGGCTGCGGTATCTCGGATGCTTAAGGAGGCCTTCGACCTCGAGGAGGAGCCGCTGCTGGACCGCGCTCATCGCATCCCAGCCCCCAAACCGAAAGCAGGCGAGCGGGCCCGTCCGATTGTAGCTAAGTTTCACTACCAAGCGGACTGTGTGAAAATCCTGGCGAAGGCGAGGGAGTTGTAGCGGGTCAAAGTGAACGGTACGAATATCTTCGTTTTCCCTGACTACACTGCCAAAACGGCCCGGGCACGGGCGGCCTTCACGGAATGTCGTCGCAAGCTGCGGGACATCGAGGGGGTTCGGTTCGGCCTGCTCCACCCGGCCCGGCTGAAGATCACGTTTGAGGGTAACACGCGGGTGTTTACCTCTGCTGAGGAGGCGAAGATTTACATTGAGTCGATTACAAAATGAGCATTACAATTAATATGATCGGTCTCACACTCAGGAACGTCAGTATTATTAGTCATTACTATTATTCAGGTTTGAAAATGTAATCAAAGTGTTCTGTCTACACTCACGGACTTATTTGTTTACATTCAGGGGTTTAATGTTCTGAATTATAATTAGTATGTTTTGTTTACAATTAAGGATTTAATGTTTAGAATTATAATTAGTGT
>NW_023634687.1:0-1185 GCF_014905685.2 Nematolebias whitei | reverse complement strand
TTTCGAGCTGAGAACTCCCAAACCAGACGCCACCTGGCTGAGTTTTTTATGGTGGAGGCAGAGATCTCCTTCACTCAGTCCTTGGAGGATCTCACCAAGGTGCTCCATCATCCTTAACCAAATCATTTGTCTGAGTGGTTGAGTAGGTTACGTTAAATAGGACTAAAGTTAGTATCTAAAGCAGTTGTGACTGTTGGAGGCTATCTGACGCCTCAACATTGTAAGAAAACTGAGTAAAAAATGAAGATGGGCAGATTTAGAGCAGTTTTTTTTTATTTTTATAATTGTTTGTTCTTCATCTGTATGGTTTTTAACTTGCATATGTAGGACTATAGCCTCTATGTCCTCTGTCAGAGAGCTCCCATGCAGGTGTCAAAATACAGTACCACTTCTGCATTTAGAGAACCTAAACTGAGAAGGGTTTGAGATATCTGCAACAACGCTGAGACTAGTTTGAGAGAAAAACTTTTTAAAATTTAAGTTCAACATTTAAGTGACAAGACTGCGAGCGGGGCGGCGCAGCTGGTAGAACTGCCGCCTCTCAGCGAGCAGGTCGCCCCTGTTCGAATTCCATCCAGAGACCTCTCTGGGTTCTGGGTGGAGTTTGCATGTTCTCTCCGTGCATGCGTGGGTTTTCTCCAGGTACTCCGGTTTCCTCCCGCAGACCAAAAACATGCACGTTAGGCTGATTAGTAACTAAATTGTCCCTAGGTGTGAGTGAGAGAGTGAATAGTTATTTGTCTCTATGTGTCCCTGTGATGGACTGAGACATGTCCAGGGTGTCTCCCACCTCTCGCACAGCGACTGCTGGGCATGGGCACCAGTGACCCCAGCGACCCCTAAAGGAAGAAGCAAGTAAAGAGGATGGATAGATGGATGGATGGATGGATCCATCCATCCATCCATCTGTTCACCAGCTTGTTAACCATCATAGCACAACCGGACACCGGCTTTAGTAATATCTAGTGCCTCAAATTGTAATGAATAATAATAATTATGATTGTATTTATTCATAATTCACATAATAATAATTGAATGACCATGACCACTGAAGATGGGCACCAGCACCCCACCATCCTGAACAGGAACAAACTGGTAAAGGATGGAAGAATGGATGGATAAATAGAGTACACCTTCTAGCAAACATGAAAACCTGCTCTAGACTCAGAGTTCTGGTTCTTTACT
>NW_023634686.1:0-1185 GCF_014905685.2 Nematolebias whitei | reverse complement strand
TGTAAGACTTGTAGCTGTACTAGTACTGAAATGGACAAAACGCAATGCCAAACATTCAGAAAATGCGCATCGTGGTGAACGTGTGGGGTTACAGGCATGACAGCATTCGTGATGGCAACTGGGTGGAAGGGCTAAAGCTCCTGCGGTAGCGGCATGACCGAAGTGTTGCTTTGCTGGGAGGGCCTTAAATGGCATTCACACGTGCATTTTCGAAGGAAATGCAAAATCTCTACTTATTATTATAGTTGTTTTTATGATTCTGTACATTTTTTTGGAAGCTCACTACTAACACAGGATTAGTGCTATATGAATATATAGTATATCAAACCGTTCAGCTATTTCAAGACAATATGGCTATGACTTTCAATATTGATGCAACTTTAACTTTTTGAGATATTTAGACTTTTCTGCCATTTTGGCTGTCATTGAAAATGAATGGAACTCTCTATAAACAGATCAAGAGCGCCATCTGGCATTTTGCAAAATACACTACGCATTACCCTTACTTTGGCCTAGAAGCATGACACTTGGTACACTAGTCCAAATGTCCAAGATGGAGCATGCTGAAGAGGGGGGCCAGACCTGAAAGTTTGACCTCTCGCCATGAAAAATGAAATGCTAATAGTTCATAAATGAAAACTGTCTGAAACATCAAACCTGCAGTGATTGATCCACATCAGGTCCCCTGCAAGACTAAATGGTCAAATCATGACATCACTTAAGCCACACCCCCTAACAACAGGACGTGCAAAGTTTTACATTTAACATCCCAAGCTGACCCCTGTGATCTAATCAGCAGGACAGTGTGTCCAGTGACCGAAGATATGTTGGTGTAACTTGCTTTCTAACACTGACAGTTTTGGATGCAGCATGTGGGCGGCGAGGCGTGGCGAAGTAAAACGTAACGCCGTCGCAATACGTTTGGCTCTAAAATCCACAGATTTGAGCCGAGGTGCCTCAAAATCAGTATGATCGATCATTATCTTATCCACCCCTTGAACAGGCATCCATGATAAGTGGCCAAGAGCCTCCACAGTGCCCACTAGCGCCACCTGCCACTTTTCAAAATACCCTACATTAACCTTGGTTTATCGTAGAAACACGAAATTTGGTACACTTCCCCAATTCCACAAGATAGACAAAAAAACCTCTGGCACCAACGTTGTACGATAAACAGAAAAGGTG
>NW_023634685.1:0-1185 GCF_014905685.2 Nematolebias whitei | reverse complement strand
TACAGAAAGGTACCCACATTTGAATAAGTTGACTTATAACAGTACTTCTGTGTAAACCCAAACAGCTAAAATAGTGTGAAAACTCAATGACAACTTGAATACAAATATTTACCTGTGAAATATCTGAAGCTTGCAACTGTTTTAAACAGATAAAGTGCTACACAGTGAAAAACATGACAGGTGTGTTAGAAAAAGACTTTGATCATTATGAGATGACGGACTGCCTGGAGAATGCGTTGAAGCTGCTGACAGCGTCCTTACATCCATATATGAAACAGGCAGAGAGCATGGACCCAAAAGAGTTATTGGACAATCTGAAGGAGGTTGCAGAAAGTGTGACCTCTACAGAAATTACAAAGTCAAGTTATGAAAAGCTGGCTAAAATTGCAATTTTGCTGAAAGGATCGTTCTATGCAGTTGCCGAGATAGCTGATAACCTTACACTAAGGTTAGACAGTGAAAAAGTGTTTGCTCAGGAAATTGAAGATCACGTCCTTCAATTTAAAAGTGAACACGAGTCCCGCATAAGAAAACATTATGAACAGATGTTTCAATTACAGCAAAATGCAAATGCAGAAATTGATTCGCTGAATAGCAAAATAGATGTGCTTAACAAAGATCTGGAAGAACTCAGAATGGATAAACACATATTACAACAGCGACATATGCGTTTAGAAAGTGATTATCATACATCACAGGAACGCTTAAAAGCATGGGAGGAAAAACTGAGAGCAACAACAAATAAAATTTCTGACGTGGGGCGAGTTTGTCTGGAACTCAGAGAAGACCGTGGACAGAGTTCAGGTCACCCACAAACGCCTCAGAAAGATGTTGTTGCACCTCCTGCTCGTAATCCACCCTCATCTAAAATGGTAGGAACAGACCTGAACAGGTCTCCTCCACAAAACATGCAACAGAGTGCATGGAAACTTCCTCTTTCAATGGATGTTCTGTTAAAACTCTCAAAATATGTACAACGCTTTGTACCTGAACTGATGGGTTCAACTGAAACAAAAGCGTACCTGAAAGATCTCGAATTCAGATTGAAGAATTATCCTGATGCTACGGTTGAGGATAAGATCAGTCTGATAAGACTCACTTCAGACAGAGAGGTGTATGCCTTCATCGAGCGTCTACCTGATGCAACGAGAAAGGATTACAACCTTCTGTGTGAGGCTTTGATCA
>NW_023634684.1:0-1185 GCF_014905685.2 Nematolebias whitei | reverse complement strand
GTCGAGAGCTTCAGATCTTTTTGCAAGATATTCCAGGAAACAGGAGCGGAGTAGGAGAAGGCCCTTTTGCCTAGATCAGTCCACATTGAGGGAACACTGCAGGTAATAATGTCCTGAGAGCGCACGCTGTAGCTGCACTCACGCAGAGACATGTAGGAGGAGATGTATGAAGGCAGCAGACCAAGAAGTGATTTAAAGATGAAAATGTACCAGTTGAAGAGTCTGCGTGAAGTTAATGATGACCAGTTAACCAGTGAATACAGGGTGTAGTGGTGGGTACAGTAGTTACAACCAGTTATGAATCTTAGCGCACCGTGATAGACAGTGTCCAACATCTGTAAGATGCTTGTAGGAGTGTTCATGTAAATTATGTCACCGTACTCAATGGAGGGAAGGAATGTAGCTGTTACAAAGTGTTTCCTAGCGTTCAGAGTTAGACAGGCTCTATTTATTAAAAAAAAACCCAGTTTTACTTTCAATTTCTTTACCAAGTTTTCAAAATAAATCTTAAAAGAGAGAAGTGAATCGACCAAAATACCCACGTATTTATAAGAATCGACAAACTCAATAAGGACACCATTCATTGATAAAATAGAAAGAATGAGTGCTGGTACTGACTTCCTGTTTGAAAACAACATCCCTTTGGTTTTCTCAGCATTTAGCACAATTTTTAGATTGAACAAATCTGACTTGATGATGTTGAATTCAGACCGTAAAAGCTGGAAAACCTTAGCAACTGTTCTAGCTCGACATAAACAACTGAAGTCAGCATAGAAATGCATCAGGAAGGATCTGACGTACATTACTTATGTAGACTTTGAAGAGGATGGGTCCTAAGGGGCTGTTTACACGGCACATTTTTTGAGTGAATCCGCAGCTTTCTCTCTGCGGTTCTGCTCATCATTTACACGACACCAGTGGCCCCCCTCTTTGAATCCGGAGGTTTCTGAATCCACCTTACAGAGTGGAGGTTTTTCGCTGACGCCCCGCTGATAATGTAAACATCCCGCTGAGGCTTTGTGTTAAACCACATGCGCACGCAAACACAGACGGCATATTTCTATCAACATGGCGGCGGACGCGGTGCTTTCTGAACTATGATTGATGGAATATATATTTTTAATCTCGTAGTTAATCTACGTCAGATTCCAGGTGCTGTGACCAACATCTGTGTTGGAAAAGACA
>NW_023634683.1:212-1185 GCF_014905685.2 Nematolebias whitei | reverse complement strand
CCTTGAGATTCAAACCATTCTCTGTTTCAGAGTTCACTGCCTCCTTCCTATCATACAGAAAATTGTTTCGTTTAACCTTGTGTCTGCTCCCATCGCCGTTTCTGTCTGGCCTCCGACGGCTATCAGCAAATATTTGAAAGATCTTCAGCTATCCCTGTTCCCATATCAGATACCATTTAGCTGTGACACGCCAATCAGCTATATTTTAAATTAATCCAACTTGTACAGCCTAAATCATTAAAAATCAAGCTCTACCCCCTTAATTCTGGTACATAAAGCTCATTTCCGCTTGTTTGTGCTAGTGGCCCTCTGATCTAAAACTAATTACCTCCTGTTCATTTTGATACTCCCTATAAATCATGCAATTTGCCTCTGATATGATCCTATAGATTGTCCACAGGCTTCACCTGCACCACATTCATGAGTTCCACACCTAATAACAACATTCACACACCCAGGCATTCAAATATGTTATTGTCATTCACCCCTGGCTGCAGCCGTAATAAAACAAACACAAGTCTGGTACGGAACAACCCAGCAGCCAGACCCGTCCTTGCCTCAGCAGCAGCGCCCCCTTCCGGTCAGGATACGGAAGCACCGATCACACAAGACACCTCTGACGCAGAAACGAAGACAAAACAAAACACCGTACACTTTCACCTCGCGTGTGGAACAAAGAAACGCTCCCTTCCCCCTCACGAGTGCTTTACCACACACACGGTTCCAAGCAGACTTTCTCCGACACACAGAAAAAAGAGAAAAGCAACCCTGAGCTTCCGCCCACACACAGCTCACTCCCCCCTCTCTCTTTTTTTGTTACGTCTCTCCCAACGCGTCCCCCTTGAAGCGTTCACACGACACACAAAACACGGCTCAAACAAAGTTATTACAACGTCCTAAAACTAATGCGATCCCTGATCACATGAAATTTGGTAAAACTAACTAAGTCCCCGACTATTCACGTTCCCCCTCG
>NW_023634683.1:0-112 GCF_014905685.2 Nematolebias whitei | reverse complement strand
CCCCCCTCTCTCTTTTTTTGTTACGTCTCTCCCAACGCGTCCCCCTTGAAGCGTTCACACGACACACAAAACACGGCTCAAACAAAGTTATTACAACGTCCTAAAACTAATG
>NW_023634682.1:0-1185 GCF_014905685.2 Nematolebias whitei | reverse complement strand
ACCCCTGTCTGGTTGTTTTGGACCAATCAGGGACGATCAAATGAACCAGGAAACGAGCTCTTAAAAATGCCGGTACTTCCTAGTTCTCTCAGAGTTGAGTTGAGTTGAGTTGAGTTACCCAGTTCTGTGGGTTGGAGAAGTTCGGCGGTGCGGAGAGTTCTGATATGTCCTAGTGCTGGCAGTTGCTGTGGGAGCCGGGAAGACCCTGACATGACCACAGAGCAGTGTTTTGACTGCTACTTTCCTCATGCCAACATGAAATATCAATTATTACACGAATATACAGTCATTTATGAACCGTCACGAGCCACCAATATGTAGACGAACAGATGCTCAGATATATTCATCAATTAACACTGATTCCTCATTTTTCTGGACTGAATAAAATGTGCATTGAATTTAATGAAATGCAAACGTGAGACGTCATTTATCTTTGACCCATCAAAATGAATGCGGTCATTTATTTACAGAATCAAAGTTTAACATCAAACATTTACATTAATTTGGCAAAATATGAAAATAGCACATAATCAATCAGGAAAACCATACGGCCATGATTTTCCGTTGCTTCACCACAGACATTTATGAAAACTGTACAATTATCCACACGGCGGTGGATGAGCACTTTACACAGACATTTCTAAATTATCTGGAAGGATTTCTACTTTAGAGAAGAATTTAAAGATGAAAAGATGAAGTTTAAAGGGGGTGAAAGATGGTGTTTGAGGGAGAGTGTTGAACAGAACGGCACTCTCCGGGCTTTCTTCAGCTTCTTCCTTACAGTACACTTAGGTGGTGAAATCGACTCTTTTACCTGGAGATGTCTCAGGCGAGATTCCGTTTAACGCACCCTTTCAGCGTCTCCGTAGGATGGCTGTGAATCGTCCGGAGTAATGGCGAGATTCTGTCCGACACAAGCTCACCTCAGTGGAAAATGTTATAATCCCATGAAACTCGGAAGAGCTCTGTGGTCATGTCAGGGTCTTCCCGGCTCCCACAGCAACTGCCAGCACTAGGACATATCAGAACTCTCCGCACCGCCAAACTTCTCCAACCCACAGAACTGGGTAACTCAACTCAACTCAACTCAACTCTGAGAGAACTAGGAAGTACCGGCATTTTTAAGAGCTCGTTTCCCGGTTCATTTGATCGTCCCTGATTGGTCCAAAACAACCAGACAGGGGT
>NW_023634681.1:0-1185 GCF_014905685.2 Nematolebias whitei | reverse complement strand
TGAAACAGCTATGAATGTCAGCTCTCCTTTTTAAACCGCTTTGTACAATGAACTGCTCTTGGGCACCAAACAGTGAAGCTGCTATGAATTTCAGCTCTCGTTTTTGCACTGCGTTGTACAATAAACAGCTCATGGGCAGCAAACTGTGAAACTGCTATGAATGTCAGCTCACGTTTTACAATGCTTTGAACAATGAACTGTTCTTGGGCAGCAAACTGTGAAACTGCTATGAATGTCAGCTCTCGTTTTTGCACCACGTTTTCCATTGAACTACTCTTGAAACTAGCAAACTGTGAAACTGCTATGAATGTCAGCTCTCGTTTTACAATGCTTTGAACAGTGAACTGTTCTTGGGCAGCAAACTGTGAAACTGCTATGAATGTCATCTCTCGTTTTTGTACTGTGTTGTACATTAAACAGCTCATGGGCAGCAAACTGTGAAACTGCTATGAACATCAGCACTCGTTTTTGCACCACGTTCTACATTAAACATCTCATGGGCAACAAACTGTGAAACTGCTATGAATGTCAGCTCTCGTTTTTGCACAGCGTTGTACGTTGATTTGCTCATGGGCAGCAAACTGTGAAACTGCTATGAATGTCAGCTCTCATTTTTGCACAACGTTGTACATTAAACAGCTCATGGGCAGCAAACTGTGAAACTGCTATGAACATCAGCTCTCGTTTTTGCACAATGTTCTACATTAAACATTTCATGGGAAGCAAACTGTGAAACTACTATGAATGTCAGCTCTCGTTTTTGCACTGCTTTGTCCAATGACTGTTCTTGGGCAGCAAACTGTGAAACTGCTATAAATTTCAGCTCTCGTTTTTGTACAGCATTGTTCATTGAACTGCTAACGGGCAGCAAACTGTGAAACTGCTATGAATATCAGCTCTCGTTTTTGTACAAAGTTGTACATTAAACATCTCATGGGCAGCAAACTGTGAAACTGCTATGAATGTCAGCTCTCGTTTTGAAATGCGTTGTACAATGATCTGCTCTTGGGCTGCAAACTGTGAAACTGCTATGAATGTCTGCTCTCGTTTTTGTATAGAGTTGTACATTAAACAGCTCATAGGCAGCAAACTGTGAAACTGCTATGAATAGCAGCTCTCGTTTTAAAACCGCATTGCACTGTAACGAACCCCGTATAATGGACCAAAATCACCACCACAAAAATC
>NW_023634679.1:0-1185 GCF_014905685.2 Nematolebias whitei | reverse complement strand
TCTTTCCAGGAGCCTCAGACCAGCAGCCTGTGGATGTGATTTAAACTCACTGTAAATAATAAACACTGTTCTTTTGTATTCCCCTTGTGTCTGCCTCGTTCTGGGTCTCATATCATCTGGGTTCCCCGCGCACTCCTAACAGAAATGCTCCAGCCACAACAGACCCAGAATGAGACCAAGAGCGAGCAGACCTCCCCCGTTCCCGCGGAGGAGCGGATCGACAGGATGGACAAAGTAATTCATCAGGTGCTGACTCACCAGACCACGGTCCAGTCCAGCCTTCAGGAGCTCGGAGGTATGATTTATTCCATTAAACGTCAGCTGCAAGCTTCTGCCTCCCCAGCTCCAGTCGTTCCGTCAGCCCCCATGGCTCTTGGTCCCACTCCTCCTGTCCAACAAATTTTCATTAAACCTTCTGAGTTTTTCACCGGAGACCCTGACCAATGTGGCGGCTTCCTGCTCCAGTGCCGACTCGCCTTCGAGGGGGCTCCCTCCCAGTTCTCGTCGGACACAGCAAAAATCACCTTCTTCGTAAGCCAGCTCAAAGGTAACGCTCTCCGGTGGGCTCACTCGTTCCTCTTGAGTCATGATAACCCCCCTGCTTCCTATGCCCTCTTTCTTCTGGAGTTTCGCAGGATTTTTGACCGTCCCCTGCAGGCTTCAAATGCCGCCAAGCGATTGTTGAACTTACGACAGGGCCGTCGTAATGCCTCGGAGTTCGCTCTGGAGTTTCGGATCCTTGCTGCCCAAACAGGATGGGACGAGCCCGCCCTCCAAGGTATTTTCCTTAACGCTCTCTCTGATTTTCTCAAAGATCAGCTGGCCACGCGAGATGAGCCCGAGACTTTCGACAAGCTGATAGACCTTGCCATCTCAATCGACGACCGCTTCCGGGAGAGGCGAAGAGAAACAAACTACAGTTCCCATCGACCCTCGACTTCCGGGTTTCCGACTCCTCCAGGTGAGCCCAAGCCTGCACCGCGACACTACGTTTCCCACAATTCCCCCACTTCCGGGTTTACGACCCCTCGCTACGAGTCCTTTTCCTCGAATCAGCCCCCTGTGAACTACAACTCCCAGTCTTCCTTGCTTCCTGGTCACAGCCAATCATCTTCTTTCCCTTCACGGGATCGCTCCCCCGAGCCTATGCAGGTGGGGCGCGCACGGCTGACTCCTGCAGAGAGA
>NW_023634678.1:0-1186 GCF_014905685.2 Nematolebias whitei | reverse complement strand
GGATGAGCTGGCGTACCAAAGAGACCATCTTATCACAAGCAGAACTGGTTTGTTCCACTTTGGAGTAAGCTGTTGGGGGAACAATCAGTTTTGTTGTGTGTTTCCTTGACTGATGAAGCCTTCTAGATCGAAGCGAAACGTTTCAGCACAAAAAAAGAAACTGTCCAGATGACTTGACTGAAAAATGTTGGATTGTATACCTGGATTATTGAGCATGGACTTTGTATTTTTCAACCTGTTTGACAAGACTGTCAACAAGGATAAGGGCTGGCAATGGAGGAGGGGGCGTACCAAAGATACCATCTCATCCCAAACAGGACTGGTTTGTTCCACTTTGGGGTTAGCTGTTGGGGAAGAATCAGTTTTGTTGTGTGTTTCCTTGACTGTTCAAGCCTTCCAGATCGAAGGCAAAATGTTTCAGTATGAAAAAAGAAACTGTCCAGATGACCTAAATGAAAAATGTTGGATTATATACCTGGATTATTGAGCATGGACTTTGTTGTTGTCAACCAATTTGACAAGACTGTCATCAAGGAAGAGGGCCGGCAATGGAGGCGGGGGAATACCAAAGAGACCATCTTATCACAAGCAGAACTGGTTTGTTCCACTTTGGAGTAAGCTGTTGGGGGAACAATCAGTTTTCTTGTGTGTTTCCTTGACTGATGAAGCCTTCCAGCTCGAAGGCGAAATGTTTCAACACAAAAAAAGAAACTGTCCAGATGACCTGACTGAAAAATCTTGTATTGTATACTGGATTATTGAGCATGGTCTTTGTTGTTGTCTTCCAATTTGACAAAACTGTCGACAAGGAAGAGGGCCGGCAATGAATAAGCTGGCGTAAAAAAGAGACCATCTAATCACAAGCAGAACTGGTTTGTTCCACTTTGGAGTAACCTGTAGGAGGAACATTCAGTTTTGTTGTGTGTTTCCTTGACTGATGAAGCCTTCCATATCGAAGCGAAACGTTTCAGCACAAAAAAATAAACTGTCCAGATGACCTGACTGAAAAATGTTGGATTGTATACCTGGATTATTGAGCATGGACTTTGTTGTTTTCAACCAGTTTGACAAGAGTGTCAACAAGGAAGAGGGCCAGCAATGGAGGTGGGGGAATACCAAAGAGACCATCTTATCACAATCAGAACTGGTTTGTTCCACTTTGGAGTAAGCTGTTGGGGGAAGAAAA
>NW_023634677.1:0-1186 GCF_014905685.2 Nematolebias whitei | reverse complement strand
CTGTAGTGAACCTGATCTGACCTCAAATCTGATCAGATGGACAGAGACTGTTATTTCATTGATCTGCATCCAGAAATACAGTTTGAGCCATCTGGAGACTTTCTTTCTTGAATTAATCAAGCAGAAAAGACAATCCTCTATGATCATTACTATTTTACAAATGTTTGATAATCAAATTGTGTTAGTTCACTCAATGCTTACAGGTTGAAGAGAACTACTCATTCTTATTTTACATAAACAGTAAGTAATGATTTTTATTCCTCATTCAAAGAAGAAATCAGGTTAATATGCATTTCTTGATTTTCTGTCTTCAATGAGCAAGTTTTGTAAGTATGTTAAAGTTCAGGCTTCGGTCAACTAAAATGTTTACCAAGAAGAAATGTCATGTTTAATCTTTACAGAAGATACAGAAGAGTTTGACTCCACGAAGTCTGGTTTTCTGCAATAATCTTTCTGTCTGTTTTTAAACAATCTCATTCTCTGCCCTTGAATTTGATAACATCTTACGTCACAAACCACACCTCTATTCTGGTCCATCCACGAATCAGAAAGCTCTAAATTGACCCGGAAGTCAACTCATTTAAAATGTGGCAACTTCCCGGTTCTGCTCGGATAGAGTTCCACACAGAGTGCTGAAGAGTGATGGAGTTAAAGTGTAAGAGTGTAACAGAGCTCTAACTCATGAAGAGAGTTAAAGGATCCAGATGCAGAGACGTTTTGGGATTATAACTTCTGTTTGAATAACCTCGTACGACTCTCTAAGGGTTTGGCAGTCCTCACGGAGACGCTGAAAGAGTCAGAAAGGAACCCTACGCCGACGCTGATTTTATCATCAACCAGGTAGAAGGTTCTATTTTCGACCAAGTGTACCGTGGGCAAGCTGAGATCTGAAGGAGCGTGCACGTTTCTGGTCAAACAGATTAATTCCCTCACACATCTCTCTGTAAGATAAATCTCCATTTCCATCTTAAACTCTCCTTTCTCCTAAAATCAGTACAGATATTTTAGAAATATCTGAAGCAAATTCCTCAGTCACCGCCGTGTGATTGATGTCCATTATCTGTGAAACTTGTCTGTTATTATTTTCATATTTTGCCAAATTAATGTAAATGTTTGATGTTAAACTTTGATTCTGAAAATAAATGACCGCATTCATTTTGATGGGTCAAAGATAATAACGTCTCTC
>NW_023634676.1:0-1186 GCF_014905685.2 Nematolebias whitei | reverse complement strand
CAGGTGTCGTCAACATACCTGAACCAATGACTTGGTGGTGTCCCTGAAAAGGACGTCAAGGCTCTCTTTTCTACCTCCTCCATGTACAGGTTGGCAACAATAGGAGAAACTGGAGACCCCATAGCACACCCATGTTTCTGCCTATAATATTGCTCCCCATATGTGAAGTAGGTTGACTGCAGGCACAGTTTCAAGAGTTGACACAGTTGTTCTGTAGAAAGTGTGGTCCTGCTGCTCAGAGTGGTGTCTGATGTTAATTTTAAACTGACCACCTCTACTGCATCATCAACAGGAATGCACGTAAAGAGTGATGTGACATCAAAAGAGACCATTGTTTCATCAGTCTCCATGATGACATCCCTCACCTTGTCCACAAAGTCCATGGTGTTCTGTATGTGGTGTTCTGAGCTGCCAACTAAAGGGATGAGTACAGACGCCAGATATTTGGAAACATTGTAAGTGACAGAGTTAATCATACTAACAATTGGTCTTAAAGGTACACATTGTTTGTGGATTTTAGGTAAACCATACAGACTAGGTGTGGCCTCCCCTGGGTACAGTCTGTGGTACAGAAAACGGTCAATAGCCTTGTCCTGCTCCAAAATTTTCAGGCAATCTATTAACTTCTTCTTGTAACCACTTCCTGGATCTCTTTTCAGAGGTTCATAAGTGGTTAAGTCACTAAGGAGTGTCATAACTTTCTCATGATAGTCTTTCTGGTTCAAAATCACTGTGCACCTTCCTTTGTCTGCTGGGAGAATGATGATGTTTTTGTCCTTGCTCAGAGTGGTGAGTGCATCCCTCTCCTCTCTACTGATGTTGGAAGGTGGTGGTTTGGCATTGCTGAGGCAGGATGAAACTTTGATTCTGAGCTGTTCTGCTTCAGCCTCTTTAATTTTGATGTTGCGGATGGCTGATTCTGTGGCTGTGATCATCTCCACCAGAGGAATTCTACTTGGTGCAACCGCAAAGTTCAGTCCCCTGGCAAGAATCTCTGTCTCTGGCTGGGTGAGCTGTCTGTCAGATAAAATTTTCACCCACTTTTCTGTCTCCCTGGCATGTAATTGACTACTGGAGTGTTGTCCTACACTGAATGTGTTGTTATTGGAATAGTGATGGTGTTGTTGAGCTATTAGTATGTTAAACTTGTTTTGTTGTCGAGTCTTGGACTTGACATGCTGTGCTA
>NW_023634675.1:0-1186 GCF_014905685.2 Nematolebias whitei | reverse complement strand
CACCCACAATATCACCATGAAACATTCGACATCGCACAAGGAATCATCTAGCTTCCACCACTACCCAACCTAGCGTGCATCTGTCAAAGCACCTGAATCCAAACACCCGCGCAAGCACGCCCGCCACCACCAGATTTCTCCAAAAGAATGCCCAATAGTGGACGCGGGGACCCACAGACCCGCCCCCCCCAGGACACAATGGCAACATAGGGAGGACCGGAGCCACAGACACACAGCGGCCCACAGGCCCGGAGCCCCAAGAGTCTCCCAACAGGGAGAACCGCACCCCCCCCAGAGAGGAGCAGAGGAAAGAACCGGGTGACCCCAGCCACCACAATGCAGAGCCTCCAGGAAGCTGCAACGACGAGCCCACAGGCCCGGCCAGCGACCCATGCCCCCCCAAGTAGATCCGGCCATGGACACCGAGCCCCAAGCCCCGAGGCCATACCACCCCCCAGCAGAGCCCCGACAGAGCCAGGGCACCCAGGCCCCGCCAGGCAGCAACCAGGGCGGACCGACGTGCACCCCACCACCCAGCCCAGACACCGAGAGCCACCAACGCACCGGCGGCAAGGGGGTCCCCCGCCAAAGGGGGGCACGACCGGGGGGAGTGGGCCCCACACCAAACGTGGGGCCCAAATTGATCCAAGAGAGGGGGAACCACCAAAAACCCAACCTGAGCAACCAACAGGCACACACAGACAGCCCGACAGAATCTCTGTCGGGCCGACCGCATGCACCATCTACCTGACAGCGACCACAGGCCGGCCCCAGCCCAAGGGGCAGAGCAGCAGGGAGCCGCAGCTGAGGAGGGCCGGCTCTCACATCAAGAGCTCCGCACCATAGGCCCGGAGACGCCCCAGCACGCCACCCATGCACCCCCCCACACACACAGCACCCCCACTGCAAATGCCACACAGGAAGACCAGCCAGTGCCCGGATGAGGCGAAGCCACGCCCCCAAGCCGCCCTACACCACCAATGACCACACGACACTACCATAGCCGACCTCCCGCCGAAAGCCGGCAGCCACCCCGGTCAAAGTGCCGGCCATCGCAACCAGGAACCTAGATTAAAAGAATCGGAACAGCCCAGGAGGAACCAAAGCACCGGCCCCAACACTGACTGCCCCCAAGGCCCAAAGCCCACCCACAGCCCAGACCCCAACAATGCGCCCCCCCCCCCCC
>NW_023634674.1:0-1186 GCF_014905685.2 Nematolebias whitei | reverse complement strand
TCCAGAAATACAGTTTGACCCATCCTGAGACTTTCTTTCTTGAATTAATCAAGTGGAAAAGACAATTCTCTATGATCATTACTATTTTACAAATGTTTTGATAATCAAATTGTGTTAGTTCAAACAATGTTTACATGTTGAAGTGAACTACTCATTTTTATTTACTTAAACAGTAGTAATGATTTTTATTCCTCAATTCAAAGTGAAATCAAGTTAGAGTACATTACAGAGTAATGATTCAATTTCTTGATCGTCTGCTTTGAAAGTGAGCAAGTTTGTAAGTGTGTTAGAGTTCAGGTTTCGGTCAACTAAGAAGTTTACTGAAAAGAAATGTCATGTTTAACTTTCACAGCAGATACTAGGAGTAGAGACGCCACTAAGACTGGTTTTCTCCAACAATCTTTCTGTCTGTTCTTAAACAATCTTAATCTCTATCCTTGACTTTCCATAACACCTTACATCACAAACCACACCTCTGTTGGGGTCCATCGACCAATCAGAGGCTCTCAAACGAACCGGGAGTAGAGCCCATTTAAATATCGGCACTTCCTAGTTCAACAGAGAGGAGAGAGTTCACAGAGAGTTCCAGTAGAGTTCAAGAGTTGTTGAATCCAGAGTGCAGAGAGTTTGGGAGTCCGTGAATGCAACCGCAGGCATTCATGGATGCTGCTAAACCAAACAAGCTGAACCAGAGACGATTTTGGGAATTATAACTTCTGTTTGGATAACCTCACACGACTCCCAAGGTTTTTAGCTGCACGGAGACGCTGAAAGAGTCAAAAGAAGAGCTCTACACCGACGCTGAAGCTATCGTCTGCAAGGTAAAAGTTCTATTTCGACCAAGCGTACCGTTGGCCCAAGCTGATTTCAATGGAGCATGCACGTTCTGGTTAAAACAGATAAATTCCCTCACACATCTCTGTAAGATAAATCTCAATTTTCCATCTTTAAACTCTCCTTTCTGCTAGACAATTAATCCAGATGTTTTCATTAATGTCTGTGGTGAAGCAACGGAAAACCATGGCCGTATGGTTTCCTGGTTGTAAAACTGATTAATTATGTTGTTGTTTTCATATTCTGCCAAATTAATGTAAATGTGTGATGTGTTAAACTTGATTCTGTTAATAAATGACCCACTCGCTTGGTGAGTCAAAGATAATTAACGTCTCACGTCCACATTTCTGTT
>NW_023634673.1:0-1186 GCF_014905685.2 Nematolebias whitei | reverse complement strand
AGCTTTGTAGAGATCTAGTAGAGTGCTGTATGAATGGGTAAATGAGGCACAGATTGTAGTGTAAAGCGCATTGAGTGTCTTGATAAGATAGAAAGGTGCTGTACAAGTACAAAGTACAGTCCATTTACCATTTACCTTTATGGTGTTTCACACTTGATAGTCCAGTAGATTTGGTTTATTGGGGACCAATATTCATAACATTTGTTTACATTTTCATCTGAAGCGGTTCACATTCACACTGCAATGAGTCAGTCGAGCCAACCTGTTCCCCCCCTCGCCTGTGGTGGCGCTGCACCAAGAACTACTGAAGGAAACAACACGAAAACCTCTGAAGAAGACTTTTCTTCTTCTTCTTCTGGAAATAAAAACAAAAATGGAGTGGCATCAGATTTGAGCAGTTTTAGGATTTCGCTTTTGTCATTTTTCAACATTGGACTCAGCCTGAGCAGAAGATGAGGCAGAAGACCACGGAGAATGTTGTTTTTCACACAAGGCAGCTGAGACGGCTCCGTATGAGGTAAGAGAAATGTGCATTTGTTTGCCCTGCGCTGTAGTCCACTTCCTGTCTTTGGAGGGGTCTCCGGTCCGCTTGCATTCACACTGCATTCGAACTGCGCTAGAGTTCACTTCAACCGAACTGAGACCTAGGTATTTAGGCAGACCAGAGTTCCCTTGTTTGGTCCACATCAGAGTTCGATTGCTCATTTACACCTCCCCAAATGATCCAGACTTTCTAGGCAAACGGACTAGAGTTTGATTAAAGCGGACTAAACAGGGCTGGTGTGAATGCACCCTTATTTAACCATAAAAATCCCATTAAGATTACATATATATATATATATACATACAAAATTCCACCCTCCATAGGCCGTCAGGCGCTCCTTTCAATATTGTCACATTCCAACCTCCATAGAAATCGGCCTAACATACATGTTTTTGGACTAACCAGAGAAAACACATGCTGAACATGCAACCTCCACTCAGAAAGACCCTAGGCCCAAACTGGGGATTGAACCCAGGACCTTCTTGCTATGAGGCAACAGTGCTAACCACTGAGCTGTCGTGCTGCATTAAGTACTGAGATTTTAGCAAGGTGGCTGTAATAAACACATTTATTTAATGCGTCTGGAGAAAAAAAATATGATTTGAGCATGACAAGTGCAGGTTATTCCTTAAAAAACCTGAA
>NW_023634672.1:0-1186 GCF_014905685.2 Nematolebias whitei | reverse complement strand
TACAGCTCATGAAAACCCAAAATGCCTGTCCCAAAAAATTAGCATATCATGAAAAGGTTCTCTAAACAAGCTATTAACCTAACCATCTGAATCAACGACGTAACTCTAAACACCTGCAAAAGATTCCTGAGGCTTTTAAAAACTCCCAGCCTTGTTCATTACTCAAAACCGCAATCATGGGTAAGACTGCCGACCTGACTGCTGTCCAGAAGGCCATCATTGACACCCTCAAGCAAGAGGGTAAGACACAGAAAGAAATTGCTGAACGAATAGGCTGTTCCCAGAGTGCTGTATCAAGGCACCTCAGTGGGAAGTCTGTGAGAAGGGAAAAGTGTGGCAGAAAACGCTGCACAACAAGAAGAGGTGACTGGACCCCGAGGAGGATTGTGGAGAAGGGCCGATTCCAGAGCCACCGTGCACAGGCGTGTGCAGGAAATGGGCTACAGATACCGCATTCCCCAGGTCAAGCCACTTTTGAACCAGAAACAGCAGCAGAAGCGCCTGACCTGGGCTACAGAGAAGCAGCACTGGACTGTTGCTCAGTGGTCCGAAGTACTTTTTTCAGATGAAAGCAAATTTTGCATGTCATTCAGAAATCAAGGTGCCAGAGTCTGGAGGAAGACTGGGGAGAAGGAAATGCCAAAATGCCAGAAGTCCAGTGTGAAGCACCCACAGTCAGTGATGGTCTGGGGTGCCATGTCAGCTGCTGGTGTTGGTCCACTGTGTTTTATCAAGGGCAGGGTCAATGCAGCTAGCTATCAGGAGATTTTGGAGCACTTCCTGCTTCCATCTGCTGAAAAGCTTTATGGAGATGAAGATTTCATTTTTCAGCACGACCTGGCACCTGCTCACAGTGCCAAAACCACTGGTAAATGGTTTACTGACCATGGTATTACTGTGCTCAATTGGCCTGCCAACTCTCCTGACCTGAACCCCATAGAGAACCTGTGGGATATTGTGAAGAGAAAGTTGAGAGACGCAAGACCCAACACTCTGGATGAGCTTAAGGCCACTATCGAAGCATCCTGGGCCTCCATAACACCTCAGCAGTGCCACAGGCTGATTGCCTCCATGCCACGCCGCATTGAAGCAGTCATTCATGCAAAAGGATTCCCGACCAAGTATTGAGTGCATAACTGAACATGATTATTTGAAGGTTGGCGTTTTTTGTATTAAAAACACTTGT
>NW_023634671.1:0-1186 GCF_014905685.2 Nematolebias whitei | reverse complement strand
AGGACAGTGGCCCCATACTGAGAGATTGTTTTGATCGAACAGACTGGCAGGTTTTCAGAGAAGCTGCTGAAAATGGAGGTTCGCTTGATCTTGACCAATACACATCCTCAGTTCTGGGTTACATTAGTACATGTACTGACACCGTCTCCACTATCAGAAATGTTAAAAGCTACCCAAACAGAAAACCTTGGCTGAATGCAGAGGTGCGTACCCTGCTGGAAGCCAGGAACACTGCCTTCAGGTCTGGAAACTCAGAGGAGCTGAGTAGGACAAGAAAAGAGCTGGTTGCTGGTATTAAGAGGGCCAAGGCCACATATGCAAAGAGGATCGAGGGTCAATTCATCTCACAAGACCCTCGGAGCATGTGGAGGGGCATTAAGTGCATAACAGATTATAAAGGAAGGAGCGAACAATGTCCCAAAGACCCATCTCTGCCTGATGCCCTCAACAAGTTCTATGCACGCTTTGAAGACCCGAACAGACCACCCAGCACCAGACTCACCTCGCCACCGGATGAAGAGCATCTCAGCGTGACCTCAGCAGAAGTAAGGAGTACCTTCAGGAGGATTAATCCGCACAAAGCAACTGGCCCAGACAACATCCCCGGAAAAGTGTTGAAGGAATGTGCTGATCAGCTCTGTGAGGTGCTGGCAGACATCTTTAACACCTCACTTACCCTGGAGACAGTTCCCACCTGCCTGAAGACTGCCACCATCATCCCAGTCCCAAAAAGCTCTACAGTGACTGGTCTGAATGACTATCGGCCAGTGGCCCTCACCCCGATAGTCGCTAAATGCTTCGAAAAACTGGTCATGACTCACATCAAAACAACCATCAACATCAACGAGGACCCTCATCAGTACGCATACCGTGAGAACCGATCAACAGAGGATGCAATCTCCTCTGTGGTCCACACTGCGCTCAACCACCTGGAGCAGAAAAACTCTTACGTCCGTATGCTCTTTGTGGACTTCACATCCGCCTTCAACACCATGATCCCCCAAACCCTGATGGACAAACTATCCACACTAGGACTAAGCCCCTCCATCTGCAACTGGGTACTAGACTTTTTAACAAACAGACCACAGTTAGTGAGGATCCACAACCTCTCCTCCTCCACCATAACCCTCAGCACTGGCTCTCCTCAGGGATGTGTGTTGAGCCCCCTCCTGTTTACTCTGCTCAC
>NW_023634670.1:0-1186 GCF_014905685.2 Nematolebias whitei | reverse complement strand
TTATGTCGTCAGCTCACACAGTGGTTCCGCTGGGCTTACTTCACATGTGTAGATGAACAGATGCTGAGATATATTCATCAATTAAAACGGATTCTTCATTTTTCTGGACTGAATAAAACGTGCATTGAATTTAATGAAATGTAACGTGAGACATCATTTATCTTTGACCCATCAAAATGAATGCGGTCATTTATTTTACAGAATCAAAGTTTAACATCAAACATTTACATTAATTTGGCAAAATATGAAAACAACAACAACATAATTAATCAGCTTACAACCAGGAAAACCATACGGCCATGATTTTCCGTTGTTTCACCACAGACATTAATGAAAACATCTGGATTAATTTTCTAGCAGAAAGGAGAGTTTAAAGATGGAAAATTGAGATTTATCTTACAGAGAGATGTGTGAGGGAATTCGTCTGTTTTAACCAGAACGTGCACGCTCCTTCGGAAATCAGCTTGTCCCAAACAGTACACTTTTGGTGAAGGTCGACTTTTACCTTTTCTGAAGATAGATCAGTTCCGGCGTGGAGTCTCACTTCTAACCACTGTTCAGCGTCTCAGTGAGAACAGCCAAATACCTCGAGAGCCGTGCGAGGTTATCCAAACAGAAGTTATAATTCCCAAAATCGTCTCTGGTTCAGCTTGTTTGGCTTAGCAGCATCCATGAATGCCTGCGTTTGCATTCATGAACTCCCAAACTCTCTGCATTCCAAAACTCCTGAACTCTCCTGCTCTTTTCTACTTGAACTGCTGCTCCATCTTCAAGACTGAGCTTACAGCAGCTTCAAGACTGAGCTGAACTCTCTACCAGAACTCTTCTGGAACTCTTCTCCCAGTTGAACTAGGAAGTGCCGATATTTAAATGGGCTCTACTTCCGGATCGTTTGAGAGCCTCTGATTGGTCGATGGACCCCAACAGAGGTGTGGTTTGTGATGTAAGGTGTTATGGAAAGTCAAGGATAGAGATTAAGATTGTTTAAGAACAGACAGAAAGATTGTTGGAGAAAACCAGTCTTAGTGGCGTCTCTACTCAGTATCTTGCTGTAAAAGTTAAACATGACATTTCTTTTCAGTAAACTTTTTAGTTGACCGAAGCTTGAACTTTAACACACTTACAACTTTGCTCATTGAAGACAGAAAAATCAAGAAATGCATATTAACCTGATTTCTTCTTTGAA
>NW_023634669.1:0-1186 GCF_014905685.2 Nematolebias whitei | reverse complement strand
CCAGATCCTGCCGGAACAGAATCAGGGAACTCTCTTATTTTGACAGGATGTGTTCCGGTAACTGTTTGCTTGGATCCAGTAACGTTCAGGCTTACCAATAATAAAGTTATGGACAAATATGACTGCCTTGAACAAATAAAACTTATATTGGATATGTAAACCGAAAATAATTACATGAACACCCATTTTAAGCACATCATACGATCTGTCAAGTGAAGTATTTTCGCATCTACCCTTAAAGAAATCTCCACCCCTACAGGAGTGGTGGGGCTAAGTGCCGAGCAGGAGCCCACAGGCAGCTGCAGGGCAGGCACCTGGAGGTTTCACATGTGGAGTCGGACAACTACGAGCAGGGACAGTGTTGGGCTTAGTTCCAAGCCCGACTTACTTGACAGTTCCGTCAAGTAAGGGTGTCAGGTTTTGTTTCGTGGCAGATCAAGACAGAAGAACCCAATTGCGCAGGCAGGACTCAGGAGGCAAATGTATAAAATAAAAATGCTTTTAATAATAACAATAATAAATCAAAAGGGCTGACATGGCAGCAAAACTTACATGGCCTCAAGAACACGATCATTAGCAGGACAAGACAGGACATACCCAACGACGAACCGACAATGACAGAACTGACAGACAGACTTTATATACACACAACCAAGACATGACACAGGTGACGATAATCAAAACAATCAATTCAGACACAAGGGGGAACAGACAGGGGGAAGGCCCACTAGATGGTGCCATCCTGACAGTACCCCCCCCTCAAGGACGCCCCCTGGCGTCCCCAAGAAGCCCCCTCCCAAAAGACTAGGGCGGGCGGAGGGAGGAACTGCAAGGGTGGTGGGCCCGAACAAAGACACACAAGGACAAAAACAGGACAAGGCCCAGGGACTAAACTAAGTAAGGAAACATAAAATGTCTAGATGGCCGGAGACCAGCCACTGGCTCAGAGCAGGTCAGGTGGGCGACCGGGAGGCCGTCCAGCACGGGACCATCGTTCAGGGGGGCGGCCGGGAGGCCGTCCAGCACGTAGGACCTTGAAGACCGCAGCTGGCGGCGTAGGAACCTTGGAGGCCGCAGCTGGCGGCGTAGAAACCTTGGGGGCCGCGTCAGGCGGCGTAGAAACCTTGGGGGCCGCGTCAGGCGGCGTAGAAACCTTGGGGGCCGCGTCAGGCGGCGTAGAAACCTT
>NW_023634668.1:0-1186 GCF_014905685.2 Nematolebias whitei | reverse complement strand
AGCTGGCAGCACGGTGGCGCAACTGGTAGAGCTGCTGCCTCTCAGCGAGCAGGTCCTCGGTTCAAACCCCGGTCCAGGGGCCTTTCTGGGTGGAGTTTGCATGTTCTCTCCGTGCGTTTTCTCCGGGTGCTCCGGTTTCCTCCCACAGACCAAAAACATGCATGTTAGGCTGATTGGTAACTCTAAATTGTCCCTAGGTGTGAGTGAGAGAGTGAATGGTTGTTTGTCTCGTTTGTCTCTATGTGGCCCTGTGATGGACTTGCGACCCATCCAGGGTGTACCCCGCCCCTCGCACAGTGATTGCCGGACATGGGCACCGGCGACCCCCGTGACCCAAAATGGAATAAGTGGGTAAAGATAATGGATGGATGGATGGACCACTGAGCTACCACAGCCCTCTGTGTGGAGCAGAGAGCTGCCATCTAGGGCGCCCTGAGGAGCAGATGGTGGGGGTTAAGGGCCTTGCTCAAGGGCCCAGAGTGAGGTAAATGAGGGTGGAGGCAGGTGTGGGTGCTTCACCTTGCCCACCCACATTTTAATGTTACAGTCAGCGGGGGTATTCGACTTAACTACTTAACTTGTTCTTATTGTTTTTTTTAAATCAGCTGTTGTTATTGTTTTATTTTTATTTTAAGCCTATATCTGTATTTCTGTAAAGCACTTTGTGATTATATCTATGAAAAGTGCTATATAAATAAAGTGTACTTATACTTAACTACCCTCTGCACCACCACCTCCTCCTACAAAAATGATAATTCAAAAAACAACAACAGCTAAAGCAGAAGTGTTTAAAGACCTAGAATGCTGACAGGTTGTGTCCACCTGCACTTGGATTATCTTTGAGTTGTGTGTAAATCCAACAGAATATTTATCAGTCCCTGAGCCCGTGGATGAGTTGGTCTCTGTGAGTTTATATGAAAGTTGAGACGGTGGGGTCACAGTAAAGGCAACACACTTTCTCTGGTAACAAGCTTATTAGTAACACAGATAGAATCTGATAGCACACGTGCAATACGACACGACTTTCCTTTCTTTAAAAAGTACAGCATGAAATCACATTTTTGCTTCTGCTCACAACCTGTTGCTCCAGCCTGATTATTAAAGAAACTTGTGTGATTTATGCAAACGGTTTACAGAAGTACAAAAGAAATTGTTCTATCATAGAGGTCTGTAGATTCCTCGCTGC
>NW_023634667.1:0-1186 GCF_014905685.2 Nematolebias whitei | reverse complement strand
AATTACTCCAAAACACATCTGCAGCGCAGGAATGACTGAATAAGCAGATAAGCTGCATCAAAAGTGAGTATAAGTGTGTTTAAATAAGTGTAATATAGGTCTAGATTGACATAAAAGCATTAAAATAATCATTTCTATATCATTCCACCCTTGCTTTTATGGCAATAATAAGTAACACACACAAATTTATATGTTTGAATAGGCATAAAGGCAACTTAATATATTGATACAAAACATATTTTCATATCAATGGATCTGGATCAATCTAATGAGTCAAAAAAGTAACTCTGTTCACTTTATGGATCTGGGTCAATCTAATGAATCACTAAAGTAACGCGGTTCACTTCATGGATCTGGATCAATCTAATAAGTCAAAAAAAGTAACTCGGTTCACTTTATGGAACTGGGTCAATCTAATGAGTCAGTAAAGTAAACCGGTTCACTTCATGGATCTGGATCAATCTAATGAGTCAAAAAAGTAACTCGGTTCACTTTATGGATCTGGGTCAATCTAATGAGTTAATAAGTAACTTGGTTCACATTATGGATCGGGATCAATTTATTGAATCACTAAAGTAACCCGGTTCACATTATGGATCTGGATCAATCAAATGAGCACTAAAGTAACTCGGTTCACTTTATGGATCTGGGTCAATCTAATGAGTCACTAAAGTAACCCGGTTCACTTTATGGATCTGGATCAATCTAATGAGTCGCTAAAGTAACTTAGTTCACTTTATAGATCTAGATCAATCTAATGGGTCAGTAAAGTAACCCGGTTCACTTTATGGATCTGGACCAATCTAATGAGTCACTAGAGTAACCCGGTTCACTTTATGGATCTGGGTCACTCTAATGAATCACTAAAGTAACCCGGTTCACTTCTTCGATCTGGATCAATCTAATGAGTCACTAAAGTAACCCGGTTCACTTTATGGATCAGGGTCAATCTAATGATTCGCTAAAGTAACCCGGTTCACTTTATGAATCAGGGTCAAACTAATGATTCGCTAAAGTAACTCGGTTCACTTTATAGATCTGGATCAATCTAATTAGTCAATAAATAACTCGGTTCACTTTACGGATCTGGGTCAATCTAATTAGTCAATAAAAAACTCGGTTCACTTTATGGATCTGGGTCAATCTAATGAGTCAAAAAAGTAACTCGGTTCACTTTATGGATCTG
>NW_023634666.1:0-1186 GCF_014905685.2 Nematolebias whitei | reverse complement strand
GGCCAAGCTGATTTCCAAAGAGCGTGCTGTTCTGGTTAAAACAGATAAATTCCCTCACACATCTCTCTGTAAGATAAATCTCAATTTTCCATCTTCAAACTCTCCTTTCTGCTAGAAAATTAATCCAGATGTTTTCATTAATGTCTGTGGTGAAGCAACGGAAAACCATGGCCGTATGGTTTTCCTAGTTGTAAAACTGATTAATTGATGTCTGCCGTTTTAGCTGAAAAGTGAAAACAATCGCCGTATTATTCTCACTTCCTGTAAAATTAATTATGCTGTCAGTTCTGGGATTCTACCAAATTAATATAAACAGTGTTCTGTAAAACGCTTTATTCTGTTTATACAACATTTTGGTGGCCCATGACGTTCTCATAAATGGACTTTGTATTCGTGTAAAGATTGATTTTACATGTTGGCATGAAGAAAAAATAACAGATTGTAGCTGTGTTGAACGCAGCGTGCAGAAGCTGCCACTTGGAGCTAAACGCTGTGTTGGGCTGTGATGCTCAGAAAGCTCACAGAAATACTGCAGCTAGTGATCTTTATGAAAGCTGAAATAGTCATTGAGTCTTTATGAAAGCTGAAATTGTACGTCTGTTGTATGTAACTAAGATGATGAGCTGTGGAAAACGTTTATTCTGTTTAAAAGGACGGAGGTTCTGCTGCAAGACCCGGTTTTGGTCCGGTTCGGTTCTGATAAGTTTGAACGAGTATTTTAAATAGATTGAGAAACGTTTTAAAGACTGGACGAAGTCTCAGCTAAGCTCAGAATTGATTCGTTACATTTTTTAACAGAAAAAGTGCATTTTGACAGTTTAAAAGACAAAAAGTTGACGGACTTGTTCAGATAAATCTAACATGCTAGTTTGGAAAGACGTTCTGATTGGTTGAAAAAGACCGTGTGTAACGCTCTCATTGGCTGATTGACGTGTCAATCACGTGACCCAGAAATGAAAACTCGTTTTTCATAGGGAATAAAATCTGCTTTTTAAAATTTAAAAACGCTTAAAAACTGTATTCTGATGCGCTGCTTTAGTTCTTCGAAGTCTAATTGCTAAAATTTTGCCATGGGTGTGTAAAAAATCCGTTCAGAAATGTTGGTTTTAACCGAGTCTAGCCGATGCTAATTTTAAGCTAACAGCTAACGACCGGACGCCACAGGAAGTCATAGCGACCCCTACTG
>NW_023634665.1:0-1186 GCF_014905685.2 Nematolebias whitei | reverse complement strand
TGTGTATATATATATATATATATATATATACAGGTCCTTCTCAAAAAGTTAGCATATTGTGATAAAGGTCATTATTTTCCATAATGTAATGATAAAAATGAAACTTTCATATATTTCAGATTCATTGCACACCAACTGAAATATTTCAGGTCTTTAATTGTTTTAATACTGATGATTATGGCATACAGCTCATGAAAACCCAAAATGCCTGTCCCAAAAAATGAGCATATCATGAAAAGGTTCTCTAAACAAACTATTAACCTAACCATCTGAATCAACGACGTAACTCTAAACACCTGCAAAAGATTCCTGAGGCTTTTAAAAACTCCCAGCCTTGTTCATTACTCAAAACCGCAATCATGGGTAAGACTGCCGACCTGACTGCTGTCCAGAAGGCCATCATTGACACCCTCAAGCAAGAGGGTAAGACACAGAAAGAAATTGCTGAACGAATAGGCTGTTCCCAGAGTGCTGTATCAAGGCACCTCAGTGGGAAGTCTGTGGGAAGGGAAAAGTGTGGCAGAAAACGCTGCACAACGAGAAGAGGTGACCGGACCCTGAGGAGGATTGTGGAAAAGGGCCGATTCCAGACTTTGGGGGACTTGCGGAAGCAGTGGACTGAGTCTGGAGTAGAAGCATCCAGAGCCATCGTGCACAGGCGTGTGCAGGAAATGGGCTACAGGTGCTGCATTCCCCAGGTCAAGCCACTCTTGAATAAGAGACTGCGTCAGAAGCATCTCACCTGCACAGCACAACAGGCATGCTGTGCATGTTGTTTTGTCGTGGTGGTCTCTCGTTTTATCTATTTCTCTTTTATTATTTAATTATTCTTCTTTCTTCTCTCTTTAAAAAAAAAAATAAATAAAAATTGAGCGATGACGATAAGTTCATTGAAACACTTCACAATGTTTCTACACTTAAACTGAGCTCAAGAAAAAAAATAATAATAAATAAAAATAATAATAATAATAAAAAAAGAAGCATCTCACCTGGGACTGCTGCTGAGTGGTCCAAAGTTATGTTCTCTGATTACAGTAAATTTTGCATTTCCTTTGGAAATCAAGGTCCCAGAGTCTGGAGGAAGAGAGGAGACACAGAATTCACATTGCTTGAGGTCCAGTGTCAAGTTTCCACAGTCACTGGGGTGTCATGTCATCTGCTGGTGTTGGTCCACTGTGTTTTATCA
>NW_023634664.1:0-1186 GCF_014905685.2 Nematolebias whitei | reverse complement strand
AGGAGCTGTATTCAGCTCAGTCTCTTAAATAGCACCGTCTCAGAGTGAATCAACCAGTTTTGCTGCTGACAAACAAAACCAGCTGATCACATGCTCAAGAAGGAACATCAGCCTAACAATGGATCATTAGCACACTGATGGCTGTTTACTGTTCACAGAGGGCTGAGTGATACTAGCAATCACAGTATTGTAAGAGGGGGACAGTTGAACCCGGAGGCCTCCACCCCTGTTTAACGATGGACAATTTATTTTCACAAAGATGGCCTCCTTTACTCCTCTCTCAAACCATTGTTCCTCTCTGTCCAGGATGTGAACATCTTCATCCCTGAAAGAGTGACCGCTGGCCTGGAGATGAGTGTAGACCGCAGAGTCCTGGTCTGATGATGTTGATCTTCTGTGCTGGGCCATCCTTTTGGCCAGTGGCTGTTCTGTTTCCCCGATGTAAGACTGATCACAGCCCTCCTGACACTGAACAGCATACACAACATTGCTCTGTTTGTGCCGGGGGACTGGATCTTTGGGATGAACCAGTCTTTGCCGTAATGTATTTTGGGGTTTAAAAGCCACTGGGACGTTATGTTTAGAAAATAAACGTCTCAGTTTCTCTGATACTCCCTCAACATATGGAATGACCACTGGTCTGGGTCTGGGTTCCTCCTTTTCACCTGTTGGCTGACTGGAGTCCTGTTTGGGTTTCTTCTCTGCTTTCAGGAAGGCCCAGTTAGGATATCCACATTGCTCTAGAGCCTGTCTTGTGTGGGATTTCTCCTTCTGCCTGGCTCCTGAGCTAGTGGGGACGCTGTCTGCTCTGTGATACAGAGTCCTGATGACTCCTAACTTGTGCTCCAAAGGGTGATGGGAGTCAAACTGCAAATACTGGTCTGTGTGGGTGGGTTTGCGGTACACCTCAGTTTGCAAATGTCCTCTATCAGAGACTGAGACCTCACAGTCCAAGAAAGCCAACCTGCCATTTTTTACATCTTCTCGTGTGAACTTGATGTATTTATCCACAGAGTTGATGTGGTCAGTAAAATGTTGGACTTCCTGAGATTTGATTTTAACCCAGGTGTCGTCAACATACCTGAACCAATGACTTGGTGGTGTCCCTGAAAAGGACGTCAAGGCTCTCTTTTCTACCTCCTCCATGTACAGGTTGGCAACAATAGGAGAAACTGGAGACCCCATA
>NW_023634663.1:0-1186 GCF_014905685.2 Nematolebias whitei | reverse complement strand
GTACTCTCTGATCAAAGCTCCACACAGAAGGTTGTAATCCCTCTTCGCTGCATCTGGTAGACGCTCGATGAAGGTGAACACCTCTCTGTCCGAAGTGAGCCGTATCAGACTGATCTTATCCTCTACTGTAGCATTAGGATAAGATCTCAATCTGAACTCCAGATCTTTGAGGTACGCTTTTGTTCCAGATGATCCCATCGGTCCAGGCACAAAGCGTTGTACATATTTTGAGATTTTCTGCAAATCATCCATTGAAGGAGACTGTATTAACGGTCTCATTTGCGTGGTTGGTGGTGCATATTGATCAAGGACTGCCCCTACCACCCGAGATGGGGGTGGAGGTGACTGCATGGTGTTAGGAGGAGGAGGTGCATATCGGTGCAGGTCTGTCCCCACCGCCCGAGATGGGGGTGGAGGTGAGTGCATGACGTTAGGAGGAAGAGGTGCAAGTGGGTGCAGACCCGTCCTTATCCCCCGAGGCGGGGGTGTTGGAACGAGGTTAAGGGGAGGAGGTGCAACAGCATCTGTCTGGGGTGGTTGTGGCTGACCCGGGCCCTGATACTGTTCGTGTCCGAGTCTCAGACCAGCCCGCCCCATATCAGAAATCTGGTTTGTGGCCGTAGCTAGTTTCTCCTCACAAGCTGTCAGGCGCTCCTGTGATGTCTGACATTCACCTTGTAAAGTCAGCCATTGTTGGAGTATTATCTCCTTGTCTGCCTTGCAATCGTCCAGCTCCTTTAATGCCACCTGCAACTGTGCTTGTAGCATATCGTTATCTGAACACGCGGCTCGGTACGCTTGTTCTTTATCCGCAATCCTCTCCTCATATGATTGAGCTTGTTCTGACAGCTCTTGCTTTGCGGTGTCCCTCTCAATCTGAAATCCTTCTTTCTGCAAGTCAGATTGAGTTAGCAACACGTCACACCTGTCCTTTTCAGATTGATATCCGTTGAACAGCGTGACATTTTGTTCAACCAGATGGTCCACTTCCGCTTTCAGAAGCAGGGAAATTTTTGCCAACCGTTCACGGCTCGATTTTGAGTCCTCAGCCACTTTAGCTTCTTTAGCCAACCTCTGCAGTTCCTCATTTCTTTGATCGTCATCAAGGTCTTGTAATTGCCCTAATTGTTTACCAATAATTGAATTTGTTAAAATATGTAAAGCCGACTGGACGGCATCTCTGGAT
>NW_023634662.1:0-1187 GCF_014905685.2 Nematolebias whitei | reverse complement strand
GGTAGAATGGAGCGTCTAAGCCAGGAAGTCTCTGTGCTAAAAGGAGCTATGGAAGCTCAGGCTACTGTGAGTGAAAATCTTGGACGAGCGACGGTAGATTTGGTGCGCCGGCTGACGGATATTGAAACACCTCATGAATCTAGTCGGGTTAACAAACCCGTGCATGGATCGACGCAGGCTGAGGCGCAATTGGAAGAGCTACGTGGAAGCGAGGCTAAACAGCAGCAACCAGAAGACGCCTCCAATCAACAAGTCCTGTCTCCGGCTTGGAGTACTGTTTTCAGGGAAGGAAAGCCCAAGCCCCAGAAACCCTTGAAGGGAGCTATGTCACTCGGACATGGAATACAAAATCGTATAAAGCGGGAGCAGCGCAAAGGAGGAATTATTGGCATTGGCACAGCGAGTAACATCCCAGTGGTTAAAACCAAGCTGGTAAGTGTCTTTGCTACGAAATTCTCTCCTGACCTTGATGCTGACACTCTGCGTGCCTATTTGTTCGAGAAACTGGGCCAATCGGTGACTTGCAAGAAAATAGACTCAATGCGTAAACGATTTAGCTCGTTTCATATAACTGCAGAGTGCTCTGAAGTTGTAGAAATGTACGATCCAAAACTCTGGCCATCGGGTGTGTATGTGCGTCGCTACTTTGAGGCGCGCAGACCAAAAAATAACAGTATCCGTTTGGCTCAAACATCAGAGACTGATATACTGCAGCAAGAGAGCGTACCTGCATCTGTAGCACCGCAAATGAGCAACGGCCACGCAGATCTTGATAAATAAATGACTGGGATTAAAATTGTGTCATATAATGCGCGAGGTCTGCGTGTTGGACACAGTGAAACAGACAGAGCACGTCGCTTTGTGGTGGACAAATTACTGGAGACTTGTGATGTACTGTGTGTGCAGGAGACACTCTTAGCTAAACAGGACCTGGAGAAGCTGAACTGCATACATAAAGACTTTTATGGCGCTGGTGAATCCACTACCGACCTTAGCACCGGAATAATTCGAGGAAGGATAGCTGGTGGTGTTGCAATATTATGGCACAAAAAATATGACCAACTGGTTAATGTGATTAGACTGGAAGTGGACTGGGCCATAGGGCTTAAGCTCACCTGTGGAGATAAAAACTTTATTGTCCTGAACATATACACACCCTATGAATGTTCTGAAAACGAAGATGAATT
>NW_023634661.1:405-1187 GCF_014905685.2 Nematolebias whitei | reverse complement strand
TCGGATTCTTTCATTTTTCTGGACTGTATATAATGTGCATTGAATTTAGAAATGTGGACGGAAACGTTAATTATCTTTGACTCACCAACAACAGTGGGTCATTTATTAACAGAATCAAAGTTTAACACATCACACATTTACATTAATTGGCAAAATATGAAAAATAACAACATGGCTTAATTTAGCAAGCTGTACAATTTTGATTAACCATACGGCGATGGTTGAAAACTTTACACAGACATTTCTAAAAATATCTGGAATGATTTCTACTTGATAGAAGAATTTTAAAGATGGAAAGATGAAGTGTAGAGGGAGAAAAAGATGGATGAGGGAGAATGTTGTGTCGGCGTCAGAACTGCACTCTCCGGGTTTTCCCAGCTTCTTCCCTAGTACACTTAGGTGATAGAAATCTCTTTTACCTGGAGATGTCTCCCTAGTACGAAATTCCATTTAACGCACCCTTTCAGCGTCTCCGTAGGAACAGCTGTGAATCGTCCGAAGTAGTGACGATACTTGTTCGACACAAGTTCACCTCACGAGTGGACTTCACCTGAGTGGAGTCCGTCAGAGTTCCACTCATAGGTGGAAGATGTCATAATCCCATAAGACTCGGAAGAGCTCTGTGGTCACGTCGGGATTTTCCTGTTTCCCAGCACTGAAGTTGCAACGACTGAAGCCGGAGCCTGAAGCGACCTGTTCTGCTCGACACTGGTTTGAACTAGGAAGTACCGACATTTTAAAGAGCTCTATTTCCGGTTCACTTGGGAGTTTCTGATTGGTCA
>NW_023634661.1:0-305 GCF_014905685.2 Nematolebias whitei | reverse complement strand
TCGGATTCTTTCATTTTTCTGGACTGTATATAATGTGCATTGAATTTAGAAATGTGGACGGAAACGTTAATTATCTTTGACTCACCAACAACAGTGGGTCATTTATTAACAGAATCAAAGTTTAACACATCACACATTTACATTAATTGGCAAAATATGAAAAATAACAACATGGCTTAATTTAGCAAGCTGTACAATTTTGATTAACCATACGGCGATGGTTGAAAACTTTACACAGACATTTCTAAAAATATCTGGAATGATTTCTACTTGATAGAAGAATTTTAAAGATGGAAAGATGAAGT
>NW_023634660.1:0-1187 GCF_014905685.2 Nematolebias whitei | reverse complement strand
GTTACTGACAGGTACGCCTTTTTGGCGGCCCCCTTTCTGATAAAGTTACACAGAAACCTTTTGGTTTTTTTCTGACGCTTTTTCACGCGTTCAGATTTATCTGTGTAATCTTGGTTTGTCTGAACCGTCAGCACAGCTGTAGCTGTTTCTGCGTGTTCAGCTTGCGATGACTGGTCATCGTTTGTGTGTGTGATTACCCCCCTTTCATCCGATGAGGGGTTGTTTGAGGCAACAACAGCAACGTCTTGGTGTGTTTCACCGACATCTGTAGTGTTGTCATTCGCGCCCAGAGATGCTGTAGTGAGTACCTCACTGCATAGTGCTTTTGGTCGGCTTCCCTTGTCAGTGTGTTTCAAATCTTCTAACATTTCACGCAATTTTTCTGTCTCTTCCGAGCTCAGAGGTGGAGGGCCTTTTTTCTGGGATTTTTGTGATTTTTTCGCCTCTGGACGTTTCGTCCGAGGTGGGGGGCGGGTAGGTACGTCTTTTTGGGGTTCCTCTCGGTTCCCATTTTTTTGCGTCCTCCGCTGGTCCCATTTACGATAATCACGTTCGTCCTCTGAAGGAGGAGCCTTTTTATCCCAGCGTGCACCTTCATAATGCGGTTTGTTAGTCTGAAAATACTGCCTTTTTTCTCCCTTTTTAGGAGGGGGAGGCGATGCACGCCTTCCTTCTAATTCTAGGGAGTGGGGTTTAACCTTTACACCAGGAAACACTTCTATGGGCGTCTTGGCATGACAACGTGCCTCAAACACGTTCACAGCGCACTGTTTAATCTCACTGATGGATTTTTCTCTGTAATTTGCCATCATTTGCACTGACGTTTGAATGTCAGGATGGAGATTTTTGCTGAAAACAAATTTAAAACCATCTTCTTCCTCCATTCCGGTTTCATTTCTGTTACCAAAATAAGCTTGGAAGATTCTTTTGTAATAAACTTTTGGATGTTCATTCTTGCCCTGCGTGACCTTGTCTGCGGCTGGATACCCAGTAGGTCCTGCGCAGGTGTCGTACTCTTTGATCAGAGCTTCACACAGAAGTTTGTAATCCCTTCTCGTTGCATCTGGTAAACGCTCGATGAAGGTAAACACATCTCTGTCCGAAGTGAGTCGTATCAGACTGATTTTATCTTCTACCGTTGCGTTTGGATAAGCTCTCAATCTGAAATCCAGATCTCTGAGGTACGC
>NW_023634659.1:783-1187 GCF_014905685.2 Nematolebias whitei | reverse complement strand
CCCAAAGACCCATCTCTGCCTGATGCCCTCAACAAGTTCTATGCACGCTTTGAAGACCCGAACAGACCACCCAGCACCAGACTCACCTCACCACCGGATGAAGAGCATCTCAGCGTGACCTCAGCAGAAGTAAGGAGTACCTTCAGGAGGATTAATCCGCACAAAGCAACTGGCCCAGACAACATCCCCGGAAAAGTGTTGAAGGAATGTGCTGATCAGCTCTGTGAGGTGCTGGCAGACATCTTTAACACCTCACTTACCCTGGAGACAGTTCCCACCTGCCTGAAGACTGCCACCATCATCCCAGTCCCAAAAAGCTCTACAGTGACTGGTCTGAATGACTATCGGCCAGTGGCCCTCACCCCGATAGTCGCTAAATGCTTCGAAAAACTGGTCATGACTCA
>NW_023634659.1:0-683 GCF_014905685.2 Nematolebias whitei | reverse complement strand
GAGAACCGATCAACAGAGGATGCAATCTCCTCTGTGGTCCACACTGCGCTCAACCACCTGGAGCAGAAAAACTCTTACGTCCGTATGCTCTTTGTGGACTTCACATCCGCCTTCAACACCATGATCCCCCAAACCCTGATGGACAAACTATCCACACTAGGACTAAGCCCCTCCATCTGCAACTGGGTACTAGACTTTTTAACAAACAGACCACAGTTAGTGAGGATCCACAACCTCTCCTCCTCCACCATAACCCTCAGCACTGGCTCTCCTCAGGGATGTGTGTTGAGCCCCCTTCTGTTTACTCTGCTCACATATGATTGTGCAGCTACCCATCCAGGCTGTCACATTGTAAAGTTTGCAGATGATACAGCGGTGGTGGGATGCATCACAAACAATGATGAGTCCAGCTACAGGCAAGAGGTGGAACACCTGGAGAGCTGGTACAAAGAGAATAACCTTCACATCAATGTGAAGAAGACAAAGGAGATGATTGTGGACTTCAGAAGGAACAAAAACACCTACACCCCCCTGAACATAAGAGGATCTGCGGTGGAAGTGGTCTCCAGCTACAAGTACTTGGGTGTACACATGAATGACAACCTCAGCTGGAGCAACAACACCACCAGCCTGATCAAGAAAGCTCATCAGAGACTCTACTTCCTCAGACGGCTGAGGCGAGC
>NW_023634658.1:0-1187 GCF_014905685.2 Nematolebias whitei | reverse complement strand
ATCAGCCTCTCTGCAGCTCTCAGCACCTTCACTGAGCCTTGAGGGAATCACTGAGCTGCTCTTGTTCTTCACAGTTAGAAGGTGGGAGCTCTCGTCAAATGATGATCTCCAGCATCATCTTGTTCATGCCAGGCTTTTCATCCACTGACCACAGACACCTGGAAACATCAGGGGGACCAGTAGCTGTTTAACACATCTGGAAGGAAACCAGTGAGATTTTAATATGATCATTATGATATGATCCAAAAAAGTTCAATCTGGTCCTCTGGACATTCAAAAAAACAAAAAACAAAACAAAGCAAAAAAATATAGAAACATTTCGTCTCTCATCCGAGAGACTTCTTCAGTCTGAGGAGCTGTATTCAGCTCAGTCTCTTAAATAGCACCTTCTCAGAGTGGATCAACCAGTTTTGCTGCTGACAACCAAAACCAGCTGATCACATGCTCAAGAAGGACCATCAGCCTAACAATGGATCATTAGCACACTGATGGCTGTTTACTATTCACAGAGGGCTGAGTGATACTAGCAATAACAGCATTGTAAGAGGGGGACAATTGAACCCGGAGGCCTCCACCCCTGTTTAACGATGGACGATTTCTTTTCACAAAGATGGCCTCCTTTACTCCTCTCTCAAACCATCGTTCCTCTCTGTCCAGGATGTGAACATCTTCATCCCTGAAAGAGTGACCGCTGGCCTGAAGATGAGTGTAGACCGCAGAGTCCTGGCCTGATGATGTTGATCTTCTGTGCTGGGCCATCCTTTTGGCCAGTGGCTGTTTAGTTTCCCCGATGTAAGACTGATCACCCTCCTGACACTGAACAGCATACACAACATTACTCTGTTTGTGCCGGGGGACTGGATCTTTGGGATGAACCAGTCTTTGCCGTAATGTATTTTGGGGTTTAAAAGCCACTGGGACGTTATGTTTAGAAAATAAACGTCTCAGTTTCTCTGATACTCCCACAACATATGGAATGACCACTGGTCTGGGTTCCTCCTTTTCACCTGTTGGCTGACTGGAGTCCTGTTTGGGTTTCTTCTCTGCTTTCAGGAAGGCCCAGTTAGGATATCCACATTGCTCTAGAGCCTGTTTTGTGTAGGATTTTTCCTTCTGCCTGGCTCCAGAGCTAGTGGGGACGCTGTCTGCTCTGTGATACAGAGTCCTGATGACTCCTAACTTGTGCT
>NW_023634657.1:540-1187 GCF_014905685.2 Nematolebias whitei | reverse complement strand
AGTGTCCCACGCTCGTGGGCGTCTGGACATGCTTTGTTCAAGAAGATGTTGAACTCTGCAGGTGAGTTAGCGTAGCCAAAGGGACACCTGGTAAAGGTGTATTGTCGGCTGCCAAAAGTGAAAGCTAGTTTGTGTTGATCCTCGGCGCGCACAGGGATGGTCCAAAAACCAGAGGCGACGTCGAGGGTCGAGAAGTACTTACCATCGGTGACCTTTGGCAGTTCCTGATGGAGCTGAGTCATTGGCCACCTGGATAAAGGTACTTGTTTATTTAGCTTCCTGTAGTCTATGGTAAGTCTCCACTTACCATTTGGTTTTAAAACTGGCCATAGAGGCGCAGAGTAGGTGCTATTACATTGTCTGATTATACCTTTGACCAAAAGGTCATCAATGATCTCCTGGACAGGCTGGTGTGCCGCCAGAGGGATCTTGTATTGTCTGACAAATGTTGGCGGTGCATTGAGTGGGGTTGGGATTCTCACTGCATGGAGTGAGGTCAACCCACAATCTGTTGAATCAGTTGAAAATGACTTTTCATATTTTAGAAGAACTTGGCGTAGTTTGTCTCTTTCTTCATCAGATGTCAGAGCGTCGGCTTGTGCGACCACCTGATCAATCTGTGATGAGACTGATAAGGGTTCTTGCTC
>NW_023634657.1:0-440 GCF_014905685.2 Nematolebias whitei | reverse complement strand
CAGAGCGTCGGCTTGTGCGACCACCTGATCAATCTGTGATAAGACTGTTAAGGGTTCTTGCTCCTTGGGGAGCTCCATCGAATCCCTTTCTGAGTCGTCGGGCCTGTCTATGGGTAAGACACCATAGGTTTGAGGTCCTTGGTCGACATCATTGGTTGAGAAAAGAGCTATGGCCTGTGTTGGTTTTGTGAACCATACTGGCCCAGCTTCTTGACTCGGTACCAGATTGTCTGGGAGTCCTCCCAGAAATGGAATGCCTAGTTCAAAATCATGAAAGTCAGTTGAAATCAACCATCCAAGCATAGTGTTTTTTGGGATCAGCACCTCATCCATGCCTGTGTTACACACAGCAATAGATGTGGTCCTGGAGTCAAGACTCACCTGGTTCGTGGATTCCACGGACAGTCCCAAGTTGAAAAATGCAGGAGAGGGTTGAAAAT
>NW_023634656.1:0-1187 GCF_014905685.2 Nematolebias whitei | reverse complement strand
AAACTGGCTAAGCACGATTACTTTTAAAGGAAACTATTTGAACACACAGACACCCAACATTTCACCAACTTGTTTGAAGCAATCAGATTGGTCCAGGTGCATTGTCTGGCCCCCCAAAAAGTCGCCACCTGGATTTAACTAAGCAGATAGGTATGAGTCTCCTATTGGATAATTACTGCATAGGTGATTATCTTTCAGCTGCAACAAGTTATTTAACCTGAACTGGTGCAATGAGTTGCTTCTCATTTCTTAAAACAACCACGAGAGACACATCGCGTGGTCGTGGAAAAGATGTCAGTCTGTTTGAGAAGGGTCAAATCATTGGCATGAAGCAGAGAAAACATCTAGGGAGATTGCAGAAACTACTAAAATTGGGTTAAGATTTATCCAATGCATTATTAAAAACCGGAAGGATAGTGGGGACCCATCGTCTCCGAGAAAGAAATGTGGCCGTAAAAAAATCCTGAATGATCGTGATCGGCGATCACTTAAATGTTTGGTGAAATCAAATAGAAGAAAAACGACGGTAGCACTCGGGGCTATGTTTAATAGTGAAAGTAAGAATATTTCCACACACAATGTGAAGGGAACTCAAGGGATTGGGACTGAACAGCTGTGTAGTCTTAAGAAGTGACGCTAACTAGGAAAAAAAAAGATTTGCTAGGGAGCTTAAAGATTGGACTCTGGAGCAATGGAAGAAGGTCATATGGTTTGATGAGTCCAGATTGACCCTGTTCCAGAGTGATGGGTGCATCAGGGTAAGAAGAGAGGCAGGTGAAATGATGCACCCATCATGCCTATAGTGTCCAGTCATCAATGCAAGAGCTTGGTAAAAAATTAATGCAACACTGGATGAAAATAGATCTTGTGACACTGCAGAAGTTAATCAAAACTAAAGGTGGTCCAATGAAATATTAGTGTGTGACATTTTTTATTTATTTATTTATTTTTTGGTGGCAACTTGTTTTTTTGGCCAGGCAGTGTATTTAGCCTCACAAGAGGATATAATACTTTATAAGCACAATAGTTGAAAACTCACTAAAAATGATTGTGCTCCCAGAGTTTTGATGAGAGTCAGAAGGATACATATATTTTGTTTTTTGCTGCACTGGCATCTTAAAAATTCAGAATGAAAATTAAAATATTTTAGCATACAATTTTTTTTTACAGATTCAGTTCATTCATAC
>NW_023634655.1:0-1187 GCF_014905685.2 Nematolebias whitei | reverse complement strand
TTTAATTTACAAACTAAATGTTTAATTTACAAACTAAATATTTAACTTGCATGTTAAGTATTTAGTTTGTCAACTAAATATTTATCTTGTAAATTAAATGTTTGGAAGTATGACATTCATAAATGTATGAATAACATGGTGAAAATATGACTTTGAATAAAACATGTTTTTTTCTTATTAAAGTCTAAATACACCAAAATATTGCTGTTAATGTTTGAGGGTGTAACTTTACAAGCAGCAGCTCATGTGGTGTTTAAAGTGCGGCCCGCGGGCCGTTGCAGCCCTTGGAGTGATTCTGTGCGGCCCACAGCTGCAGTTTGATATAATGTTTGTCAGAAGGTTTAATCGATGCAGATGAACACCTTTTGCTACTTTTATCTAAAAGTAGACTTTTTAGGAAATCATTCATGAAACTCGTCTAAATCAAATAAAATAGATGTCGTTGACTGAACGCCTCCTTTGTGACCTTATCTCTCAACATTTATTCTCTCCCAGTTTTCTGTTCGTTGCCTCTCGTTTAAAAGTGGTTCCTCCTCTGCAGCCTGTCTTCAGCTCAGCCCAGACCGCTCTCAGTTCTTTCGCTACGACACGGTCTCCCTGAGCTGCGAGGACCCGCTGAACTCCACCGGCTGGAAGGTGAAGAGGAGAACGGCAACCGGAGGAGTCCGGCCCTGCTCCTCCTCCTCCAGCTCCACCTGCATCATCAGCAACATCTACCCAACCGACAGCGGGCTGTACTGGTGCGAGGCGGACTCAGGGGAGCAAAGCAACGGCGTCAACATCACCGTCACCGGTACCAGAGGCAACATCAGGTGAATCTGTGAAGGACAAGAAAGCCAGTGTGATGGAGCAGAATGTGTTTCTCTAAAGATGGAAACGTGATCCTGGAGAGTCCTGCTCTGCCCGTCTCCGAAGGAGCTGCTGTGACTCTGCGCTGCCGAGCTCAAACCAACCCGCCTCATCAACAGTATAACTTCTTCAAAGATGGCCGCCCCCTCAGGAGCAACTGTTCACGGGAGATGACCATTTACAGAGTCTCCAAATCCGACGAGGGACTCTACACCTGCAGCCTCACAGGAGGAGCGGGGTCTGAAGGAAGCTGGCTGGTGGTTTCAGGTGATGGAAGACGAGCTCAGCAACAACAATCCAGTCGGGTTTCAGGAGCAAAGTGACAGGAAAAGACTTTA
>NW_023634654.1:0-1187 GCF_014905685.2 Nematolebias whitei | reverse complement strand
ACTTATCACTGGATGCTACTTCACTCCCCCCATATTGTGTCTGTTATAGAAGAAATAACTCTACAAGAATGTGACTTCATGGAATTCAACTACTGACGTTAAAATTACAATATAGTTCAGATGTCTGAATGTTTTAATGTTATTCAACTCTTACTTTACTCACTACTACTAATACACACTTCAATGAAGAAAACAGTTGTTGTTTCTCAGTAAAATTAGGACAACAGACTCTTTAGATAAAAAGACATTTTGACTTCAGGTATAATTATTTTGAGTTGCGACATCATGCCATGCTACGCATGACGTCCTTGCTTACCCACATCCTGCTCATATCAGCTAAATCAGCCTTGTTCCTCATGGAGTCCTTTATCACCTGCAGGGACACAACAGTAGAAACAGAAACAACAGGTTGTAAAGATAATAAACAGTAGATTCACTGAAAAATGTAGCAAAGAACGACACGACAGACGGGTAGATTGTGTTCTCCAGTGTAGGACCCGTCACAATAACAAATTCTGCTGGCCGATTAATTGTCTCAAAGTATTACGATAAACTATAATAGTTTGAAATTTGACAATAATTAGTAATTATTGTAAAATTTAAGAAGAAATGTTTGTTAATTTGTTTTGTGTGTAGTACCTTTTTTGACCACCGGATGACAGTATAAGACTGAACTGAAGGATGGATAGTGAGGGAGCGAGCAGTGTGTCTCTAAGAAAAATGGGAGGGAGGCTCCTTGACGTGACATGGGCTGTCTCTCTTCGGTTCTCAAAATGGCGGCCGCTCGGTGTGGTTTGAGCTCTTTAGCATAGCATTTTTCACACAAAGCTTTTAATAAAAAACAGTAAAAAAAAAAAAAAAATCTTTTTGCAGAAATAAACAACTTTCTGGATGAAGGCACAGGTTTCAACTGTGAATTTTGGAGCGTCGACAAGAAGGAGGTTTTTTCCCCGAGGTCGGCCTGTTAGCTTAGCTCGTAGCTTAGCTGCTTTTACCTGTCCAAAAACGCGATTTTGGACAGGTAAAACAGATTTTAAAGAGAAAAGATAAAGGGAGGGGTCAATGAAGAGCACTGGAGCTGAGCCTTTTGTCATCCAGTGTCTTCAGTAGAAAGAGAGAGACACGAAGAAACGATAATTGATTGATTGATTGATTGATTGATTTTTATTGTCAATTCTGCATATGTA
>NW_023634653.1:0-1187 GCF_014905685.2 Nematolebias whitei | reverse complement strand
ATATATTTCAGATTCATTGCACACCAACTGAAATATTTCAGGTCTTTAATTGTTTTAATACTGATGATTATGGCATACAGCTCATGAAAACCCAAAATGCCTGTCCCAAAAAATTAGCATATTTCATCCCACCAATGAAAGACAAGTGTTTTTAATACAAAAAACGCCAACCTTCAAATAATCATGTTCAGTTATGCACTCAATACTTGGTCGGGAATCCTTTTGCATGAATGACTGCTTCAATGCGGCGTGGCATGGAGGCAATCAGCCTGTGGCACTGCTGAGGTGTTATGGAGGCCCAGGATGCTTCGATAGCGGCCTTAAGCTCATCCAGAGTGTTGGGTCTTGCGTCTCTCAACTTTCTCTTCACAATATCCCACAGGTTCTCTATGGGGTTCAGGTCAGGAGAGTTGGCAGGCCAATTGAGCACAGTAATACCATGGTCAGTAAACCATTTACCAGTGGTTTTGGCACTGTGAGCAGGTGCCAGGTCGTGCTGAAAAATGAAATCTTCATCTCCATAAAGCTTTTCAGCAGATGGAAGCATGAAGTGCTCCAAAATCTCCTGATAGCTAGCTGCATTGACCCTGCGCTTGATAAAACACAGTGGACCAACACCAGCAGATGACATGACACCCCAGTGACTGTGGAAACTTGACACTGGACCTCAAGCAATGTGAATTCTGTGTCTCCTCTCTTCCTCCAGACTCTGGGACCTTGATTTCCAAAGGAAATGCAAAATTTACTGTAATCAAAGAACATAACTTTGGACCACTCAGCAGCAGTCCCAGGCGAGATGCTTCTGACGCAGTCTCTTGTTCAAAAGTGACTTGACCTGGGGAATGCGGCACCTGTAGCTCATTTCCTGCACACGCCTGTGCACGGTGGCTGTGGATGTTTCTACTCCAGACTCAGTCCACTGCTTCCGCAGGTCCCCCAAGGTCTGGAATCGGCCCTTCTCCACAATCCTCCTCAGGGTCCGGTCACCTCTTCTCGTTGTGCAGCGTTTTCTGCCACACTTTTCCCTTCCCACAGACTTCCCACTGAGGTGCCTTGATACAGCACTCTGGGAACAGCCTATTCGTTCAGCAATTTCTTTCTGTGTCTTACCCTCTTGCTTGAGGGTGTCAATGATGGCCTTCTGGACAGCAGTCAGGTCGGCAGTCTTACCCATGATTGCAGTTTTG
>NW_023634652.1:0-1187 GCF_014905685.2 Nematolebias whitei | reverse complement strand
TCCTGACGTTGGTCTCCACACTTCATCCAGTGGCCGCATCTTCAGTTCAATTCAAGGGAACCCCTCTGTATGCTGATCAATCAACACTTCCATTCGTTGTGGATTTACCGTTGTGGATTATATGACTTTTTCAAATGGATTACAGACTCTGTTTCCAAGGGGTTAAAGCATTGCTACAATGGAATTACCAACAACATTATGGAATTACCATCAACACAATGGAATTACCAAGAACATTGTGGATTACATACTTTTGACTTTTGTTTTCCTTGCTGGATTACTTTTGACTTTTGTTTTCCTTGCTGGCTTACATCAAGACCAGGGACATTCGAAAGCGTAAGTTCATGTTGGAATTCATCCCCATGGACAGGCGATGATTTCCAAAGGGGGGACTGTAGTGAACTAGGCCTGAGGTCAAAGTCCTGACCTTAGGGACCGTATGGGACAGAAACTGTCATTTCATTGATTTGAATCCAGAAATACAGGTTGACCCATCCTGAGACTTTCTTTCTTGAATCAAGTGAAAGAACACTCTCTTTTCTATTATCATTACTATTTTACAAATGTTTGATAATCAAAGTGTTTTTAGTTCAAACCATTTTAGATGCTGCAGTGAACTAATCATTTTTAATTAACTGTGAAACAGTAATAATGGTTTTTAATCCTCATGCAAAGTTAGAATTCATGTTAAGGTCTGTTACAGAGTAATTATGCATTTTCTGATTTTCTGTCTTTGAATGAGCAGTGTAAGTTGGTCCAAGGTTGGAGTCAAACACAAACAAGTGTTGGAACGAGCTGTCATGTTTTTAAATCCTCTCAGACGTAAATAGAGAAGCTGGCACCTGTTTTCCGCCAACTCGTCTAAATATTCCTCTGGGCTGTCTGAAAAACATTTTCAATCTGTTCCATAACATTCTTGCTGTTTTTCTAACTCCTAGTGACCTCTTACGTCACAAAAACACACCCCTGTCTGGTTGAAACGACCAATCAGGAAACTCCCCAGTGAACCGGAAATAGAGCTCTTTAAAGGTTGGTACTTCCTAGTTCAACCCAGTCGAGTTGGAGTCGAGTTGGAGTCGAGTTTGGAGTCGAGTTTGGAGAACAGAAGTCCAGCCATGATTCAAAGCTCTTCTGAGTCTTTTGGGATTATGATATCTTCCACCTCTGAGTGGAACTCTGACGGACTC
>NW_023634651.1:0-1187 GCF_014905685.2 Nematolebias whitei | reverse complement strand
CTTTTTTGCTGAGACATTTAGTCCTTCATCCAAAGGACTTCTTCGATCTGAGGAGCCACCAAACAAAACTGATTCCCAGAAACAGCATGTTCCGAAGTGGGGATAAAAAAACAGTTTGCTAGTGCTAAACTGCCCTCCGGGGCCTGCCCTCTCCCCTGTCAACTACTCAGTCATGCCAAAGTGATTCTAAGCACCAAAGCTCATGCTCAGTAATCGAGGTATACAATCCAACAATGTTCAGTGAGGTCAACTGGACGGTTTCTTTTTTCTTGGCAAACAAAACATCTCAGCATAAAAAAAGAAACCGTCCAGATGACCTGACTGAACATTGTTGGATTTTATACCTCGATTATTGAGCAAGGGCAGCACGGTGGCACAATTGGTAGAGCTGCTGCCTCTCAGCGAGAAGGTTGCCGGTTCAAATCCCGGTCTGGGGGCCTTTCTGGGTGGAGTTTGCATGTTCTCTCCGTGCATGCGTGGGTTTTCTCTGGGTACTCCAGTTTCCTCCCACAGACCAAAAACATGCATGTTAGGCTGATTGGTAACTTTAAATTGTGCCTAGGTGTGAAAGATAGAGTGAATGGTTGTTTGTCTCTATGTGGCCCTGCGATGGACTTGGGACCTGTACAGGGTGTACCCCGCCCCTGACACGGTGATTAATGGACATGGGCACCGGTGACCCCCATGAAGCAAAGTGGAAGAAGCGGGTAAAAGATATTGGATAGCTGGATGGATTATTGAGCATGAACTTTGGTGTTAATTCAAGATTCTTACCTCAAAACAAAATTTGGGAGGGGAAGCACACAAATCTGCCTCCACACCATCCAGGACATCAAATACAGACATCTGCGTAAAGCATGCAGCATCATTAAGGACCACACCCACCCAACACAAGGACTCTTCCAGCTACTACCCTCAGGCAGACGATACAGGAGTTTTCCATTGTGCACAAAAAGACTCAGACAGTTATTATCCACAAGCTGTCAGATTACTAAAATCTTGATAATAATACTGAACAATAGACAATAACATTGCACTAAGGCACATCTGGCACACCAAATATGTTAATTGCTGCTGCACTATGTGGTTGTATCATATATATATATATATATATAGACTCTTCCATCTATTTCCCTCAGGCAGTCGATACAGGAGTTTTCCATTGTGCACAAAAAGACTCAGACAGC
>NW_023634650.1:0-1187 GCF_014905685.2 Nematolebias whitei | reverse complement strand
ATATATATATATATATATATATGCATAAATGTATTATAATGTCACTGTATGTCATAGCTTAAGTTCCGAGGTCTTTTTTAGCATCTTTTATACTGTTTCCCGGCCAGGGAATGGTGTGAGACTGTATTGTTTTGTCTTCCTCCACCCTCGTGTTCTCTTTTTCTTCATGTATGTAACAGGTCTCTCTTGAACTTACCTGTAACGGTCTAATAATTAAAAAAATAATAAAGCACTCTTAGTTCCAGGAATATACCGGACATCAGCGCCCCATTGAAACTGGATGGAAACCCGTAGAAATAGCTTCACACATTCACGTGTTGCTTTAAAATTACAGAAGCCCTTACGTGCCTACTTGTATGCCTGAAGGTTTTGATCCCTTTTGTTTACTGAACCGGGGGCAGCCGTCGAAAATGCCAACTGTTCTCTCTTCCTCCCTGTTTGCAGCCCATACAAAAGGGATGGCTGAAAAGGTCACGAAAACACTGTGTACTTTTCACCAGGTTTCCCTTGCATCAGTAAGTCAGAGCAGAACAGTCAATAAGTTGGACTGACAACCCGGATCATTTGTTCCCAGCTGCGGGCTCCTTCCTCTCAGTTGTTTTACTCCCCGGGGAGTTTCTGTCATGCTCGTCTTCATCTGGACACTTCACTCTAATATTGATTCCAACCTTCGTTAGCTCACCCAGCAGCTGGGGACTCTGAAATTTTTCACATAACCTTTGACAGAAGTTAACATAAAATATGATGAAGAACTGTCTTGAGCTGGAAAAAAATGCCAGTTTTCTTGCAAAGTGATTGTACTAAATGATTTTTAAAGAAAGGCTCCTATGGATTGCAGGGCATTAAGTGATACAGAGGGGCTAGCTTTAAATTATCTGTCTTCTCCGAACTGTCAGTGTGCTATCTTAACCTGTTTCACTCACATGCATAAACACATGATTGTGCAGCTACCCATCCAGGCTGTCACATTGTAAAGTTTGCAGATGATACAGCGGTGGTGGGATGCATCACAAACAATGATGAGTCCAGCTACAGGCAAGAGGTGGAACACCTGGAGAGCTGGTTCAGAGAGAATAACCTTCACGTCAATGTGAAGAAGACAAAGGAGATGATTGTGGACTTCAGAAGGAACAAAAACATCTACACCCCCCTGAACATAAGAGGATCTGCGGTGGAAGTGGTCTCCA
>NW_023634648.1:0-1187 GCF_014905685.2 Nematolebias whitei | reverse complement strand
GTTTTAAACTTTTCCCACACTCTTGCAATATTCTAAACAATGTTTCTAAACTCTAAACACTCTAAAAGAGCACGTCATGATTTCAGCTCCTTGCCTCCTCTGCTTTTTGCCACCGGCAAGCACTCTTGGCCACGCCCACTTCTCCTTTCTGTACGCTGATCAGCTGTTCAGCTGCAGGAAGTTCATCCTGCAGCAGTATGAGCTGCAGTGCTGCACAAAGGTGTGGGAGGAATCTTTTTCTGCAGCTTTGGGCTGCATGTGGAGCAGTTGCTAATAATTCTAAATATTTTATTTCAAATAAAAATTCCATGCCGATTGTGCAGCTCATCCATCATTCAGCCAATTGTGTATCATGTCCAATCTTATTGTGAAAAACAGCAATAGAGCGAGTTTGCGATAAACAAACCGTGAATTAGCGAGGGACTACTATATCACTAAACAAAGTAGTTTTGATGAAAATATTGAAAACTACAATAATATAGTAATAATTCATCGGCTCACATAAATAAAACATAACTTGAAACACTTTAGATAATACTCTTATTTTAAACTTTCAGCAGTTTCATAATTCACTCTACAAGTGAAGAGTTCTCCTTCAGCATATAGGATTGAGTTGACCCTGAGATACTAGAACACAATCAATCTTTCTCATCTACATTAAGAGTTCATTAACTATTTATCAATTAGAGGCCCAAATAGATTCCTGTTTTGTATGACAAATCACCAGCAGGAATGACTTAAGCCGTCTTGCAGAAAGACGAAAATATGCATTTAGCTTCTTTAAAAAAAAAACATTTTTTATTCCCTCAGGGTCTTAAAGCTTAGCACTATAAAATAAAATGGAATGAGAGATTATTGGAAAAACTAAAATCCTCGAAAATCTTGTCATCCCTTTTATTTTGATTTTTTTTTAACTGTATGGTTACATCATCAAACAACACAAACTCACAACAGTGCGATGAATTTATTATTATCAAATGTCCATTCCACTTTATGACCTTAGTTTATCTGTCCATCAACTTTATTGTAGATAGCTTCATTCAAATGGCTAGTTGAGACATTAAATCCCTAATCAGATCAATATTGCTATGTTCAAAGTTTGTTTCAATCATAGCACAGATACACAGTATATATATATACATACACAGTATATATATACATACACACACACACATATACATATAAAT
>NW_023634647.1:0-1187 GCF_014905685.2 Nematolebias whitei | reverse complement strand
ATATATAAATAAATTTACAGTATATATAGTTCTCCTAGATCCTGTATGAACACATATCAACACCATCTGCAAGGTTCATCACTAGTTTTAATATCTAACTTTATGCATCACTTTTTCTTCTACAGCTTGTCCAAGTTTTGACAATAAACATTTATTAGTTAAATGTCAGCCCAGTTGCAGTGTTATGATTGTGTTAAAGGAATTGTGTTCCGTGATGCAGTGGCACCGTGCTGCTTTTTGAAGCTCCTCAGATGCATGACGAGCCTGACAGGCACGTTGGGTGGTATTCTGCCAGTATCAAATATGATCCTGCTATGTGCTCCACAAAGCACACATTATGGGAAACACTTCCTGTATCATTGTTTCATCAGGATAAACAAAGAAAGATGACTCACATTGCAATGGTTGTGAAGCTGGACAAACCCACCATACCCATATCTCTGCAAAACAGAAAAATCACATAATTAAAATGATGCAGATTGAAATAATTTCTTACTTTAAAACACGTACTATGCATAGGGTGTTGTAATTTATCTTGAAGTAAAATCTGCATGTGAACACTTTCCTAGTAAAGCTGTTACTGCTTTTTCATTTGTGAAGGTTCGGTAGTGATCCAACGTCTGTTCCAGCTCCCCAAATAACTACAAGTGAACTACGTTTTTGTTCAGGCTTTTGCATACAAATGCATCCGCAAGTGATCTGTGTGAGCCAGTAAAGCCCCGTCTGGCATCTGAGCAGATCAGCTGCACTGTGGACTCAGCTGACATCAGTACAAAAATAATGCTTTTATAAAGCTAGATGCATTTACACCTTTCTGGTAGTATAAATCTATCTTTGACTTATTCTGCTTTTTATACAGTGTAGTTCAAGTCGACATAAAGGTAAATTTGGTGTCATATTTTAGGACTCATGATAATTTTCCCAACCCAAATGAATATTTATTATAAATTAGTTTGTTTATTAATTCAGTTTTTATTATAGTTTGCAATTAACTAGCAATCACCATAATATGTGACAGTACTGTAATTTATATGAGTGATTTTTGTTTTCCTTAAAAGCTTATATCCATCCATCCATCCATCCATCCATCCATCCATCCATCCATCCATCCATCCATCCATCCATCCATCCATCCATCCATCCATCCATCCATCCATCCATCCATCCATCCATCCATCCATCCATCC
>NW_023634646.1:0-1187 GCF_014905685.2 Nematolebias whitei | reverse complement strand
AAGGTCCACCCAGGGATTGAGGCCAAGACACCTCTCCATCTGGACCGACCGTGAGGCCCGCTGAGCTCCAGACCAGAGAGGGACAGAGCCCCGAGGGCCGCCAGAAGCTGCACCAGCAGCCTACACACCCGAGGGCCACCAGGACACCCACAGACCGCAGTCAGCCCGCTACCAGATGGAGCCAAACCCCACCAGGACGACCCGGCCAAGAGCGCCCGCCCAACCGCCGACAGTGCCAGGAAGCACCGGGAGCGAGCCCCCACCACAGGAAATGTAACTCTACTTTCAACTCACAAGACGTGACACGATACTCGGTTCAAAGATCAAAACAATCCTGGACTCTCAGAATGAAACAATCCTGGGTTCACAGAAACACACTCGTCTCTCAGGAGTCTTTAAGAACTAAGAACAGTTCTTCCCTTCTACTAATTCAAGTAATTTTGACAAGGAGCCAAAATAAAAACACTCCACCCAGAAAAGCTCCAGGCCAGGAGGCTGTAGAAATAAGAACTTCACTTTTCTCAATGTTTCTTATTTAGAAGTTAAAAAAATAACTCTTTAATGGAGAAATTTTAAATAAAATGTAAATTAATTCCTGAGGACTTATTTTTAATAACCTACGATCAAAGGTGAAGCAGTGAGGTTTTTGACTGTGTTTGTCTCTAGTGTTAGCAAAATAACTCATGAACCACTGAGCAGTTTTAATGAAACTCTCAGAAAGTCTATGTTATGTTTGTAAAACGTTTTAACTGATTAACTTTCAGAATCAACACAATTTACGATCACAGCTAAATGAGCTCATCAGAAACTAAATGAAAAAGAACTCAGTTAAATTTACAGAGAAGGAGAGAAAGTTTATGTGGTAGTAGCTGAGAGTCATCCTTAACTCATACTCCAAGCATCAACACATCTTGTGAGATGTGGCTGTGTCGGCCATCTTGAATTAAATCTCTGTTATAAAAGCAGAATTCTTTAAGGAATATTAAGTTTATCAGCAAATTGAAACTGATTTCTAACAAAACATTTTACTGCAGATCATCAAAACAGCTAAAACCCTCCATGAGCTCACAGCAAACATTCAGCATTTTGGGAGTGGGAGTACTGGAAGTGAACTGGAGCACATTAAAGGTAGATTTTATGCCCCCCCCCTCACCTCAGAGTTTGATTCATTTATTTCCTTTAATTAA
>NW_023634645.1:0-1187 GCF_014905685.2 Nematolebias whitei | reverse complement strand
CGCTGGAGGGACCGTCGTGAGCAGAGGCAGAAACAACGACGTTCCACGGCCGCGGCGGCATCGTCTCGCTCAGCTCCACCACCAGCCCCACCCATCAGAGACCACCCCTCTTCATCCCGGCAGCCTGCAGTTCAGCGTTTCCCCAGAGATCGCCTGCAGATGGCGCTCGGGGCAAACAAATCGCAGAGCTCACGGGGGAAAAGATTTAAAAAATGACGGTCTGCGGAGGGTGTGTGTAATAATGACACGGAAGTTGAAATAAATAATTTTTCAATTATCAAAGTGCCTGTTTTTAGCCAGTCGGTAAGCTCGGATAAACCCACAGCGGCTGCGCACACATCCTCCACACATAACGAGCCGGTGTCCTTAAGTAAAGGTTTTTTAAACTCACCGTCGCTCCAAGACATGACGAGTCGCCCACACGACACAATGGTAAGCGAAATAACTCGTTATCAATCAGAGCTGCACGATCCTCACCCAAGCGGTTTCAAACGCGCACTCGGGCGATGCAAACAGCTTCCATCCAAACGGCGCTGCGTTGATGAGGATGCGCACACAACTGCCCGGCGCTCACCGGCTCACATCGGTATAAATGTGGGACCGCAGGCCGGGTCCGGTGGAGGTCCTCGCTCTCAACATGAACAACACACGCCTCACCGGAGCAAACGCGGGCGGCCGTCACCCACCGCGTCTCAGCGCTCGGCAGCTCACGGCAGCATAAACGTGAGACAGCTGAACGAACCCGGTGACGAGTCTCGCCTCCAGCGAGAGCGGCGCGCGTCCCTCCAGAGAAAACGTGTGCTCCCGCGGGGCTCGCAGCCTTCACTCCAACAGTACGGTGTAGATGAAGTCACGCCCTCCGCCTCTCAATGTTCGCACAGCGACGTCAAACGCGCAGCCCCACGGCGTCATCAGCTGTCACACGCTTCGCCTCAGCACACACCGGCCCATCCAGACATGGAGGTTGGTCCGCGGTCCGAACGCAGCGCACGGGCGCGTTCAGAGCCCTTTCGAGGAAGCCTCGCCTTGGGTCACACGGAAAACAGTCCCGCGACGCATGACGGCGGTCGAGGCAGCGGATTGGATCCGTTCAAAACATGACGCATCACTTAAACGCACGTCCACTCCACGAACGTTACGCAGAGTGGCTAAAAACATGCTCGCCGGACAGATGGATGGACAGGGTG
>NW_023634644.1:0-1188 GCF_014905685.2 Nematolebias whitei | reverse complement strand
ACCTTTGAAGTTTACCTCCAAATTTTTAATCTTCATGTCCTAACCCTTGACTTTTACCTCTGACCTTTGACTTCAACCTCCTGATCTTTGCTTTGACCTCCTGACCTTTGACTTTTACCCTCTGACCTTTGACTTATACCTTTGCTGATCACTTGAACGAGGAGCGAAGAGACAAAGGAACAAAGGAACAAAACTTAACTTCCTGAAGAATTTCTGAGTTTAGCTTCAAATCACAATGACTCCAAGTTCATCTGATGTTTATTGTCTGAGAGTTTCATTAAAGTCTGTCGAGTAGCTCGTGAGATATTTTGCTAACAAAGATTATTGATTAAAGTTGTCAGTTCCTTAGTTTCATTAAAGTAGTCGGATGAATAAAACTGAATCGTTAGGGGACCAGTTCAGCGGCAGAAGCTGCCACTGAGAAGAACAGGAGCTTTCATAAAGTCGTCTCACGTTTCTTCACGCAGTCAGAAACTGGACAGAGGAGGACTGGAGACTGGATCCAGACCAGTTCTAGATCAACACAGAGACTTTCATACTGTTTAGATTCATCTGATCTTCAGATGAGGCTCCTCATCAAGACCAGAGGTGGATTAAGATCTTCCTGCAGACTTGAACAGATGATGTTATTTCCACCTTCCTGCTCACTCCACCCTTTAATAAAGTTATGAGTCTCCTGAACGTTCAGTGAGTCCAACACAAAGACACTGTCTTACCTCTCGTGGGGTCTCTGGCTCCTCCTCTTTACAGTAAAACCACAGTTCTTCTCAAACTGGTGAAAAAAAACCTGTTTTGGTCTTGGCTGAACTCCGACTGCGTCCACCTCCAGGCTTCACTCCTGATCCACGACGCCTGGCCTCGTTAACCCGACTGTTCATGCACGGCTGCTCCACGACAAAAGTCCCTCCACAAACCGATACTACCATCACACACACACACACACACACACACACGCACACACACACAACACACACAACACACACACACCTACGTGTGTTTCTACAGGTGTGAGATGAACCCATTTATCTTCGTTAGCTTGAATCTGTCGGAGAACACGACTCTAAAAACATGCTGGAAACATCAGAAAAATAAATATCTGCAGACGTGGAACACTCCTGCTGCCCTGGAGTCAAAATGATGCGCAGTAACCCTCCTGCTGCCCTGGGGTCAAAATGATGCGCAGTAACC
>NW_023634643.1:0-1188 GCF_014905685.2 Nematolebias whitei | reverse complement strand
GGGGGCCGCTGATCATGACATAGCCCCCTTTTAAGGTCCGGCATCCTGACGGACCTACCAGCAAAGTACTAGCAAGAGTTGGGTGGGTGGAGGGGGTCCGGAGGCAGGCAAGAAAAGAACTTGGTGGGTGGAGAGGGTCTTGGAGGAGGGTATGACATAGGTTGGTAGCCAGAACGGCCGTCCAGAGCTGTTACAGGGCCCGGGTGGGCAGCCAGGAGGTTGTCCGACAATTAGCAATGTCAAGGGCGAAAAGCCGGGCAACCCTCCAATACCTCGCAATGGGGCCAGATCTGCAGCAGTCAGCGTGGAGAGCTGTGGAACTGCAGCAGTTGGCATGGAGAGCTGTGGCCCTGCAGCAGGCGGCGTGGAGACTTGGGGCCCTGCAGCAGGCGGCGTGGAGACCTGGGGCCCTGCAGCAGGCGATGGGGTCAGAGCTGCAGCAGGCGATGGGGTCAGAGCTGCAGCAGGAGATGGGGTCAGAGCTGCAGCAGGAGATGGGCTATGAAATGTCACTGGGGTGGGTAGGCAAAACCTGGCACAGAGCATAGTTTTAACAAACTGTAACTGAGTGTCCAGACGTGTTAGGGAGCTCTTGACCCCTGAGAGCCACTCCTGGTCTGGCTTTGAATCCCTATTGGCGAGATTATTCTGTCACGAACCAAGGTTTTGGATTCAAAATAAGCCAGACACAGGAGTGCAAAAATTAACAGCTTTTATTAATAAGGCTGCTGGTAACTGCAGAGGGAGGCCTTTAATGCTATGGACAGTGGGGCAATGAAAGTTTGTGGTCCAAAGGGCAATCCAAAAGGGTGATCCGTGAGTTGAGGTCATAGACTGAAGAGGAGGTTGTTACCGTGGTCAGAGAGGCAGAACAGAACCAGATGAGGGGCAGGCAAAAAATGGGAAATCCAAAAGGCAGGCGTGAGGTCAATAATCCAGAGAACAAGGCTTGAGGTTCAGGCATGAAACTATGAAGGCTTGAAAATCAGGGACCATGGAAGGTGTAATAATCACGCACTGGTGGAGAGGGAAAATGGATCTTATGAAGGGTGCAGAGCAGGTGAACTAGATGAGCTGAACAGGTGAGTGGAATCAGGGCTGATTGCTGTGATAAGCTGAGGGGGTGTGGTGAAGTGAGCAAGCAGAGGTGCAGGTTGACAGGAGATGAGAATAAACATGAACAGAAAC
>NW_023634642.1:382-1188 GCF_014905685.2 Nematolebias whitei | reverse complement strand
ATTAAATTAGTAACATTATTTATCTAAAGTATAAACATGTTTCATCACTGATAACAAGTTGGACCTTAAAAAACACAAAGATGGAGGAGTTGTTTTCCTACATACATTTCTGTGACAGCTAAACTTTTCCTCTCAGTGTTTACAAGTTAAAGCAGTGTGTGCAGACGTGTGTATGCATACGTGTGTGCAGACATGTGTGTGTACATGTGCATTTGCTGTGAGCATGTGACTGTGTTTACTTTACGCAACAGCCGTTGGCAGCTCTTTCTCCTCCAAGGCGCTCCTCCTAACTTTAATTAACTACCAACACACACACACTCTCTCTCTCTCTCTCACACACACACACACACACACATTCATGCAGCTGCACATGCACACAGTCACACATTCCCCCCGAGAGTCCATGGGACCGAAGGGAACAGGGAAGAAAAGCAAAAATACTTGTGTGATGAAAAGGAGAAGTACGATGGCCCTGAGGTGTAAATGAACAACATTTGAAAAAATGGAATTACATTAAGCCAAAGCAGAAGTGGCCGAAGCGGAAGTGGCCGAAGCGGAAGTGGCCAGAATTACATTTGAAAAAAATTTAATTACATCAAGCCAAACCACCTCAAGGCCACCATAGTTTTATGTTAATAAAGTTTAAAAAAAAAAAAACACTCACACCACCCCACCACCACCACCCCCACCACTTCTGCTTTGGTTTAATGTAATTCCATTTTTTCAAATGTAATTCTGATTCTTTCAAAGGTAATTCTGTTTTTTTCCAAATGTGATTCCAGCCACTTCCGCTTAACCACTTCTGT
>NW_023634642.1:0-282 GCF_014905685.2 Nematolebias whitei | reverse complement strand
GAAAAGGAGAAGTACGATGGAAAAAAAAAAGAAAAAAAAGAAAAACAAACAAAACAGAATTGCATTAAGCCAAAGCGGAAGTGGCCAATACAGAAGTGGTTAAGCGGAAGTGGCTGGAATCACATTTGGAAAAAAACAGAATTACCTTTGAAAGAATCAGAATTACATTTGAAAAAATGGAATTACATTAAACCAAAGCAGAAGTGGTGGGGGTGGTGGTGGTGTGGTGTGAGTGTTTTTTTTTTTAAACTTTATTAACATAAAACTATGGTGGCCTTGAGG
>NW_023634641.1:0-1188 GCF_014905685.2 Nematolebias whitei | reverse complement strand
TATCATTTTTACTGTAGTTTATCATTGCCATTGTTTACTATTCTGTCTGGAGCAGGTCTCTTGTAAATGAGTCCTCGTGGCTCAATGAAGCCAACCTGTATAAATGAAAGGTTGAATAAATCATTATGCATATATTTATATTCATTCAACCTTTATTGATACAGGTTTGTCCCACTGAGCCAATAGGACTCATTTACAAGAGAGACCTGGATTTTAACAAAGAGTGATGACAACAGTGGATAACAAACTGTTTTTCAATTGTAAAACAAACAAACAATAAAAAAAAAATTGTATAAATCATTTGTGAATGTGTATTGTTGTTGTTGTTATCAGTGTCTTATTATCTTGTGCTCTGGTCTAGTGTCTGCGTGGACGATGTGTGTGAGGGTGGACATGTTTGGAGGTTGCTGTGTTGAAGCTCCATGGATCAGCCTCTCTGCAGCTCTCAGCACCTTCACTGAGCCTTGAGGGAATCACTGAGCTGCTGCTGTTCTTCACAGTTAGAAGGTGGGAGCTCTCGTCAAATGATGATCTCCACCATCATCTTGTTCATGCCAGGCTTTTCATCCACTGACCACAGACACCTGGAAACATCAGGGGGACCAGTAGCTGTTTAACACATCTGGAAGGAAACCAGTGAGATTTTAATACGACCATGACCATTATGATATGATGTTATGTGGGGGAGTGGTGGAGCAGAGGTTAGAAGATGGGCCTGTGATCGGAAAGTCACAGGTTCAACCCCCGGTACCGTCAACATCAAAATGTGGGTGGAAAAGGTGAAACACCCACACCTGCCTCCACCCTCATTGGCTCCACTCTGGGCCCCTGAGCAAGGCCCTCAACCCCCACCATCTGCTCCTAAACAGGTCTCTTTTTAAAATGAGTTCTCGTGACTCAATGAGACTACCTGGATAAATAAAGGCTAAATGAAACAATAAAAGTTTAAAATAGAAATACTCACATCATGAGGCCGAGGTTGTGTGTGTGACGTGCACGTCCCTGAGGTTGTGTGTGTGACGAGCACGTTCCTGAGAGGCCACAGACAGAGCAGCTCCAGCTTTTCAATCAACCTTTATTTAGACAGGTAAATCCCATTGAGCCTCGAGGACTCATTTACAAGAGAGACCTCAACCTTTTGTTGAGTTCCTGTAGTCCTGCAGTTTTCAAGCTGAAATGAAAAAACAT
>NW_023634640.1:0-1188 GCF_014905685.2 Nematolebias whitei | reverse complement strand
GGAGACTGATGAAACAATGGTCTCTTTTGATGTCACATCACTCTTTACGTGCATTCCTGTTGATGATGCAGTAGAGGTGGTCAGTTTAAGATTAAAATCAGACACCACTCTGAGCAGCAGGACCACGCTTTCCACAGAACAACTGTGTCAACTCTTGAAACTGTGCCTGCAGTCAACCTACTTCACATATGGGGAGCAATATTATAGGCAGAAACATGGGTGTGCTATGGGGTCTCCAGTTTCTCCTATTGTTGCCAACCTGTACATGGAGGAGGTAGAAAAGAGAGCCTTGACGTCCTTTTCAGGGACACCACCAAGTCATTGGTTCAGGTATGTTGACGACACCTGGGTTAAAATTAAATCTCAGGAAGTCCAACATTTTACTGACCACATCAACTCTGTGGATAAATACATCAAGTTCACACGAGAAGATGTAAAAAATGGCAGGTTGGCTTTCTTGGACTGTGAGGTCTCAGTCTCTGATAGAGGACATTTGCAAACTGAGGTGTACCGCAAACCCACCCACACAGACCAGTATTTGCAGTTTGACTCCCATCACCCTTTGGAGCACAAGTTAGGAGTCATCAGGACTCTGTATCACAGAGCAGACAGCGTCCCCACTAGCTCAGGAGCCAGGCAGAAGGAGAAATCCCACACAAGACAGGCTCTAGAGCAATGTGGATATCCTAACTGGGCCTTCCTGAAAGCAGAGAAGAAACCCAAACAGGACTCCAGTCAGCCAACAGGTGAAAAGGAGGAACCCAGACCCAGACCAGTGGTCATTCCATATGTTGAGGGAGTATCAGAGAAACTGAGACGTTTATTTTCTAAACATAACGTCCCAGTGGCTTTTAAACCCCAAAATACATTACGGCAAAGACTGGTTCATCCCAAAGATCCAGTCCCCCGGCACAAACAGAGCAATGTTGTGTGTGCTGTTCAGTGTCAGGAGGGCTGTGATCAGTCTTACATCGGGGAAACTAAACAGCCACTGGCCAAAAGGATGGCCCAGCACAGAAGATCAACATCATCAGGCCAGGACTCTGCGGTCTACACTCATCTCCAGGCCAGCGGTCACTCTTTCAGGGATGAAGATGTTCACATCCTGGACAGAGAGGAACGATGGTTTGAGAGAGGAGTAAAGGAGGCCATCTTTGTGAAAAGAAACCGTCCATCATTAAACAGGGG
>NW_023634639.1:0-1188 GCF_014905685.2 Nematolebias whitei | reverse complement strand
TCTCTTCAGAGAGTTAAACTCTGGAACTCTTTACTCCATGAACTGCACCAGAGAGTTTTTAACTCTTTGTAACTCTTAGCTCTTTCACTCTGGTCTTGCTCTCATGTTGAACCCATTCCTGAGCGCAGCAACACACTGAACTGGGAAGTTGCCACATTTTAAGTGGGTCGACTTCCGGGTCATTTGAGAGCTTTTTGATTGGTGGATGGACCAGATCAGAGGTGTGGTTTGTGATGTAAGGTGTTATCAAAGTCAAGGGCAGAGAATGGGATTGTTTAAAAACAGACAGAAAGATTATTGGCGAAAACGAGACTTCGTGGAGCCTCTACTCTGATTATCTGCTGTAAAGATTAAACATGACATTTCTTCTCAGTAAACATTTTAGTTGACCGAAGCTCGACCTTTAACATACTTACAAATTTGCTCATTGAAGACAGAAAAATCAAGAAATGCATATTACCCTGATTTCTTCTTTGAATGAGGAATAAAAATCATTACTTACTGTTTATGTAAATAAAAATTAGTAGTTCTCTTCACAAGCTGTAAACATTGTTTGAACTAACACAATTTGATTATCAAACATTTGTAAAATAGTAATGATCATAGAGAATTGTCATTTCTACTTGATTAATTCAAGAAAGAAAGTCTCAGGATGGGTCAAACTGTATTTCTGGATGCAGATAAATGAAATAACAGTTTCTGTCCATCTGGTCAGATTTGACATCAGGTCAAGTTCACTACAAGCAGAAGTAGATGATCAAGGTCTCAGAGTCTGGGAGAGCAGTGGAAGTGGAAGAATGAGGTCTCCGAGCCTGGAGGAGCTGTGAAAGTTGAAGATTGAGGTCTCGCAGACAGGAGGAGAAGTGTAAGTCAAAGATCAAGGTCCTGGAGCCTGGAGTAGCAATGGAAGTGGAAGATCGAGGTCTCAGAGACTGGGAGAGCAGTGGAAGTGGAAGTGGAAGATAGAGGTCTTGGAGCCTGGGAGAGCAGTGGAAGTGGAAGATGGAGGTCTCGGAGTCTGAGAGAGTAGTGAAAGTTGAAAATCAAGGTTTCAGAGCCTGGAGGAGCAGTGGAAGTAGAAGATAGAGGTGTCAGAGCCAGGAGGAGCATTTTAAGTGTCTAGGAGCTTGGGAGAGCAGTAGAAGTGGAAGATCTAGGTCTCAGAGGATGGAGGAACAGTGGAGGTTT
>NW_023634638.1:0-1188 GCF_014905685.2 Nematolebias whitei | reverse complement strand
AGCTGGACTCATCATTGTTTGTGATGCATCCCACCACCGCTGTATCTAGGGCTGCAACTAACGATTATTTCAATAATCGATTCATTGGCCGATTATTTCTTCGATTAATCGATGAATCTGCAAAAATAAAATAACGACGTTTTAATTTCCACCCCTTTATTCCAAAATTGAACATTTGACTGACATAGGAATTCACACAAAAAAACAGGTTGCTATTTGACTATTCTGTTAGTACAATATTGAATAATAAAAAATAAAAGTTAGTCAAATAGCTTAAAAAACTAAATGTACACAAAATATATACAAATGTTTCTTTATACCTGCACAATATGTAGTTGCTTTGTAAAATGTGTCCTTGAGGGAAGAGTGTAACCTGGATTAAAAGTGTGGATCATTGTAACCTGGATTAAAAGTGTGGATCATTGTAACCTGGATCAAAAGTGTGGATTATTGTAACCTGGATTAAAAGTGTGGATCATTGTAGTGAAGCCTTCGTCTTCAACCATCGACAGAGGCCTCATGTCAGTGACGATCATTTAAGGATGTTTCAGTGAAGACAGCTGCTGCTGTGGTGTCCATGTCTGTCCATCATGAAGGATGTTGTTGTTTTCTGGAATGAGAGTAAATATGTATTATATCATAATTTACAGCAACTCAAGACATGCCTTGTTTCACTTACAGTGTTAGGTTCAGGCAAAAGTAGCTAAAAGAGCAATTAAACACACACACACACACACACACATATATATATATATATATACATAATACTTAATTACACACATTTGAGTAGATGTAATAAATTACTTTAATTCCTGTTTAAATGCAATTCATCCTGCCATACATGCAGTGTCTTCAGACATTGCCAGCAAATTAAAAGTTGAAGCTTAATCATTAAATTATTATCTTTGTGTTAGATTTATTTTTAAATCACATTTAAACACTGATTGTACTAATTAAATTAAATAAAAACTAACACACGTTCTCTATCCCTGTAACAAGCAGCAGCTTCAGCTACAGACAGACTGATGTTACATTTTCTCTCTTGAAACAGAACAATGTGTTAAATTGTAGAGACTCACCTGCAACACGAGTTGTATCTGCTGCAGCTCCTTCCTCCTCCTCGTGACGCCGACATGTTTACGTTTTATCTCCGTGGTTCTCTCGTGTCGTGTCGGCAATTTTCAAAGC
>NW_023634637.1:0-1188 GCF_014905685.2 Nematolebias whitei | reverse complement strand
ATTCGCTCACCGGAAGTGAGGTGGAGTGTCAATCATTTGTACAGATAGGCAGGGTGCAAGAAATGAAGCTGAGTACTACAACATACACGATGTTCTCACTAAATGAAGCAATATTTTGAGTTAGGTGCGTTTTTATACAAATCTTTGGTCTTGCACTTGAAGTCTGAGCTATGCATGCCTGAAAAAGTTGTGCTTGTGTTTGCTGTCACTGACAAAAGAAAATTAAATTATTGTGCAATTATAGTGTTGGGAAACCATCTTTTCACCATCAAACTGGTTTTAACCAGTATGGAAGTGTGCTGCTTATAGGACTGACAATGTTTTTGGCTCCTCTGATTGATCAAGTCATTTGGATCAAGGTTAAAAAGTCTCAGCAAAACACAAAAACTGCCAAGACTAACTGAATGAATAGTGTTTTATTGGGTTCAAATGAACATAATTCAAGTTTCCAAATCAAGTGGACACAAATCAAATGAAACCGCAACTATGAATGGCAAAGCAGGATAAGACAAAGCTTGAAGAAAGTGTTGGAGGTACAAGGAGATAGTGCCCACCTGAAAAGCAGTACTTTAATGATCATAGTAGAAGAACATGTATCTGTCAGAGTCAAGAGTATTCATTGTACATTGCTAGAAAAGGTGATAAAAATCGAATAAAATGTTGATAGCTGATGGACCACATCTTCCAAATATTAAATATTTTAAGTGGCGATGTATAGGATGGAAAACATTTCATGGAAGACAACCACAAAGGGACTCGAACCCTCAGTCTTCTGATCCGAAGTCAGACGCCTTGTCCATTAGGCCACGTGGTCCTATGCAAAACTACAGTTATAACCCCAATCTTATTCATTTTCAAGCGGCTTTTACAACTTGTAAAGATAGGCAGGGTGCAAGAAATGAAGCTGAGTACTACAACACACGATGTACTCACTAAATGAAGCAACATTTTGAGTCGGGTGCGTTTTTATACAAATCTTTGGTCTTGCACTTGAAGTCTGAGCTATGCATGCCTAAAAAAGGTGTACTTGAGTTTGCTGTCATTGACACAAGTAAATTAAATTATTGTGAAACTATAGTGTTGGGAAACCATCTTTTCACCATCAAACTGGTTTTAACCATTATGGAAGTGTGCTGCTTGTGGGACTGACTTTGTTTGTAGCTCCTCTGATTGATCAGGTCATTTGGA
>NW_023634636.1:829-1188 GCF_014905685.2 Nematolebias whitei | reverse complement strand
ATCCAACATTTATCTACATCCATCATCCAACATTTACCTACATCCATTCATCCAACATTTACCTACATCCATTCATCCAACATTTACCTACCTTCCCTACATCCATTCATCCAACATTTACCTACATCCATTCATCCAACATTTACCTACCTTACCTACTTCCATTCATCCAACATTTACCTACATCCATTCATCCAACATGTACCTACATCCATTCATCCAACATTTACCTACCTTACCTACATCTATTCATCCAACATTTACCTACATCCATTCATCCAACATTTACCTACATCCATTCATCCAACATTTACCTGCATTCCATTCATCCAACATTTACCTACATCCATTCATCCAAC
>NW_023634636.1:459-729 GCF_014905685.2 Nematolebias whitei | reverse complement strand
TTACCTACATCCATCATCCAACATTTACCTACATCCATTCATCCAACATGTACCTACATCCATTCATCCACCATTTACCTACCTTACCTACATCCATTCATCCAACATTTACCTACATCCATTCATCCAACATTTACCTACCTTACCTACATCCTTTCATCCAACATTTACATACATCCATTCATCCAACATTTACCTACCTTACCTACATCCATTCATCCAACATTTACCTACATCCATTCATCCAACATTTACCTACCTTACCAACAT
>NW_023634636.1:0-359 GCF_014905685.2 Nematolebias whitei | reverse complement strand
ATCCAACATTTATCTACATCCATCATCCAACATTTACCTACATCCATTCATCCAACATTTACCTACATCCATTCATCCAACATTTACCTACCTTCCCTACATCCATTCATCCAACATTTACCTACATCCATTCATCCAACATTTACCTACCTTACCTACTTCCATTCATCCAACATTTACCTACATCCATTCATCCAACATGTACCTACATCCATTCATCCAACATTTACCTACCTTACCTACATCTATTCATCCAACATTTACCTACATCCATTCATCCAACATTTACCTACATCCATTCATCCAACATTTACCTGCATTCCATTCATCCAACATTTACCTACATCCATTCATCCAAC
>NW_023634635.1:644-1188 GCF_014905685.2 Nematolebias whitei | reverse complement strand
CGGTACAAACAGCGCAACAGTCTCTCCCCCCACCAACCCCCCCGCCAAAAAAAAAAAAAATCGGTTCAGACAACGCGCGACTGAGACGTGTGTCTGTCTCTCTCCTCTCAGACACCCTGGTCTAAAACTGTCAGTACAAACAGCGCGTGGCTACCTCTGTGTCCCTCACCCCTCCCTCTAAAACTGTCAGTACAAACAGCGCGCGGCTACCTCTGTGTCCCTCACCCCTCCCTCTAAAACTATCAGTACAAACAGCGCGCGGCTACCTCTGTGTCCCTCCCCCCCCCCCCCCCCTAAAACTGTTGGTTTAAACAGCGCGCTGCGCAGCGCAGCTTAGGACGAGTCTCCGTTCCCCTCCCCCTGACAAAAATCACGAACGAGATGAGCGCCCCACCATGGCAAGTTATCTAGGGGAAACACTGTAAATGTAGCAAATGTCTTGCTAATAGATAAATGTAGCAAATGGCAAGCTAAAAGCTAATTGTAGCAAATACCTGGTTAAATGTTAATTGTAGCAAATACCTAGTTAAAATCTAGTTGTAGC
>NW_023634635.1:0-544 GCF_014905685.2 Nematolebias whitei | reverse complement strand
CGGTACAAACAGCGCAACAGTCTCTCCCCCCACCAACCCCCCCGCCAAAAAAAAAAAAAATCGGTTCAGACAACGCGCGACTGAGACGTGTGTCTGTCTCTCTCCTCTCAGACACCCTGGTCTAAAACTGTCAGTACAAACAGCGCGTGGCTACCTCTGTGTCCCTCACCCCTCCCTCTAAAACTGTCAGTACAAACAGCGCGCGGCTACCTCTGTGTCCCTCACCCCTCCCTCTAAAACTATCAGTACAAACAGCGCGCGGCTACCTCTGTGTCCCTCCCCCCCCCCCCCCCCTAAAACTGTTGGTTTAAACAGCGCGCTGCGCAGCGCAGCTTAGGACGAGTCTCCGTTCCCCTCCCCCTGACAAAAATCACGAACGAGATGAGCGCCCCACCATGGCAAGTTATCTAGGGGAAACACTGTAAATGTAGCAAATGTCTTGCTAATAGATAAATGTAGCAAATGGCAAGCTAAAAGCTAATTGTAGCAAATACCTGGTTAAATGTTAATTGTAGCAAATACCTAGTTAAAATCTAGTTGTAGC
>NW_023634634.1:645-1188 GCF_014905685.2 Nematolebias whitei | reverse complement strand
TGTGTGTGTGTATATATATATATGTGTGTGTGTATATATATATATGTGTATATATGTGTATGTATATATATATGTATATATGTATATGTGTGTATGTATAAATATATGTATATATATATATGTGTGTATGTATATATATGTATATATATGTGTGTATGTATATATATATGTGTGTATTTATATGTGTATGTATATGTGTATATATATGTGTATGTATATATATATGTGTGTGTGTATATATGTGTGTTTATATATGTGTGTTTATATATGTGTGTGTTTATATATGTATATATATATATGTAAGTATGTATATATGTGTTTATATATGTATATATATATATGTAAGTATGTATATATATGTGTGTATATATGTATATATATAAACATATAAATGTATATATATATGTATATATATGTACATATATTTGTGTATATATATGTGTATATATGTATACATATATATATATATATATATATATATATATATATATATATATATATATATATATATATATATATATATATACATATATATATATATGA
>NW_023634633.1:658-1188 GCF_014905685.2 Nematolebias whitei | reverse complement strand
TCTGGTTGTTTTTCTCTCACGTCACTGAAAGACGTGAAAGAAGAGAATGAAATGTTGAGAAAACAAAGGTCTTATTTTTTATTATTTATCTTTAAATGTGGATGAACGGATCATTGGTCTCTTCACGATGATGTTGCAGAACAACATCCATGTCTGACCTGGATGTTGTTCTTCACGTCTTCCTGTTTCATTTATCGTTTTTCAGCTCATCATATGCCACAGTCAGCTTATTTAAAATAGTTTGATTGATTAAATTATTTTAAATTAACGAGGCTGTCTTTGTAAAGCTGCCGTCTCTCAGCGAGAAGGTCGCCGGTTTAAATCCCGGCCGGGGGCCTTTCTGGGTGGAGTCTGCATGTTCTCTCCGTGCTGCGTGGGTTTTCTCCAGGTACTCCAGTTTCCTCCCACAGACCAGAAACATGCATGTTAGACTGATTGGTAACTCTAAATTGTCCCTAAGTGTGAGAGTGAATGGTTGTTTGTCTCTATGTGTCCCTGTGATGGACTGGAGACATGTCCAGGGTGTCCCT
>NW_023634633.1:0-558 GCF_014905685.2 Nematolebias whitei | reverse complement strand
GGGCCTTTCTGGGTGGAGTCTGCATGTTCTCTCCGTGCTGCGTGGGTTTTCTCCAGGTACTCCAGTTTCCTCCCACAGACCAGAAACATGCATGTTAGACTGATTGGTAACTCTAAATTGTCCCTAAGTGTGAGAGTGAATGGTTGTTTGTCTCTATGTGTCCCTGTGATGGACTGGAGACATGTCCAGGGTGTCCCCTGCCTCTCACACAGTGACTGCTGGACATGGGCACCAGCGACTCAAAAAGGAAGAAGCGGGTAAAGAAAATGGATGGATGGATGGATGGATGGATGGACGGACGGATGGATGGATGGACGGACGGATGGATGCATGGATGAATGGATGGATGGACAGATGGCTGAATGGATGGATGGACAGATGGATGGATGGATGAATGGATGGATGGATGGACAGATGGCTGAATGGATGGATGGTCGGATGGATGGATGGATGGTCAGATGGATGGATGGATGAATGGATGGATGGACAGATGGCTGAATGGATGGATGGTCAGATGGACAGATGGATGGATGGATGGATGAATGGATGGATGGACAG
>NW_023634632.1:0-1188 GCF_014905685.2 Nematolebias whitei | reverse complement strand
TAATATTGTAGCAGAGTAATGATCTGTGGTGAAGTTGTATAAGAACAGGGAATAAACGTGTGGTTGTTCTGCAAGAATCAATGAACTTTCTCAAAACTGCAGCAGGTTTTCTGTTCTTTCACACGAATGCGAAGACGTACTTTAATTTTATTGAATTCTAAAAACGTGATTGATCCTGAAAAGGGATGAGTTGGCAAAAATTATAGGTTTAATCTTTAACGCAGATTTATTATTGGTAAAACAACAAGTAAATATCGTTGCATCGTTCTTTCAGCCACGCTGGCTGTGGCTCTTCTGAGGGTCAGCGTTTCTTTGAGTTCTGGGAGTTTCTGAACATTTGAAGTCACGTTTAAAAACAAAGGTTAAATGTTTAAAACGACGCTGAACCAACGTGCAAATGTAAAAATCCGCAGCAGCGTCCACACCCAGCTGTTTGATGTTTGTCTCAAGAGATGACAACAAGAATGAATATTTTACTCAGACTCATCATATTGACAACAAACAAACAAACAAACAAACATGGCTGCTCCTGACTGGACCAGAACTGTGCGCTCAGAGGAGACGGGTGTTTGGCGTGCTGGTGTTAATGTTCATGGCTTTATTGTTTTATTCTCTTGTCTTTTTCAGAGTTATTGAATTAGCCGTACGGTTGTTTTATTTCAGAGTGCAGCACTTTCAAGAGCTTCATGAATGAACTGGATGGTCCAACATTTACATCACTGAGATTTTTTTAATGTTTTAACGTCTTAATGGATGAACTCACTAACCTGAGTGATGGTGTCTTTAGTATCAGCTGCAGATGTGGTGTCAGAGCCAGATGTTTTGTATCTTGTGTTTTTAACCCCTTCTCTTGATGCTGAAGTTCTCTCCACCTTGTCTTATCCCACCTGCAGTCTTTGACTACAGAAGTGTTGCAGTAAATCACTTGGTGACCATCAGACCCTTTGTGTTCTTTCTGTTGCAGATCCGGTCCGGTCCCGTCTTCGCAGCTCGTCCTGTTGGCTGCTCTTAAACACCCAAGTCCTGAAATGTTCTTCTTCAGGTCGGTTCTTGTTACTGGAGTGTAGCGGTGTGTAAATGTGGCACTTGATTAAATCCAGAGGAGAATAAAGCTGAACCTGTTGGAGTGTGAGATTAGTCGGAGGTCCAAGCCCGCGCTGGCTGTGGGCGACAGACCCCCCCCCCCCC